>NC_051181.1:84192490-84238173 GCF_013339695.2 Rhipicephalus sanguineus | reverse complement strand
CGTGCTTGACGAAGACAAGGACACAGTGAGGCACACAGAAAACCACGAACGGAAGCTCCTCGCGGTGTCCTTGTCTTCATCAAGTGCGCCCAAACATACAGTATGCTACGGCAGATGAGTTCATCATTGTGCTTAGGGACGTGCTTGACGAAGACAAGGACACAGTGAGGCACACAGAAAACCACGAACGGAAGCTCCTCGCGGTGTCCTTGTCTTCATCAAGTGCATCCAAACATACAGTACGCTACGGCAGATGAGTTCATCATTGTGCTTAGGGACGTGCTTGACGAAGACAAGGACACAGTGAGGCACACAGAAAACCAGAAACAGAAGCTCCTCACTGTGTCCTTGTCTTCATCAAGCGCGTCCAAACATACGGTATGCTGTTATAACTAGTCCAATAAAAAGCACTCCTGAAATCCATCATTGTTGCGGTCCAAATCTGAAAGCGTATTTATACACGGTTCATTAAAGCAGTGTGCTTACACGTCTGAGACAAAATAACCTGATTTTCAGATCTGCTAAGTCATGCAGGCCAGGACGGTGGGGCGGTGGATATGGCGAAGGTGTTTGGGAAGTAGGAGGAAAGCACAAACTCGCCCCCTCCTTCCCCCCCCCCTCCCCCCACACACAGAAATAGCCCAGCTTGCACTAAGTCGTACAAGGCTGTGTCACAGGCTCACAGTAGAGCTGGTGAGCACCTAGCTCGCCCTGCCTTGCCTAAGCTTTTACCCTCTCACCACTTTCTTTCCCACCCTTTGCTATACCATACCACACATGGCTATAATTGCTCTCTTTTTTTCTATCTGTTTTTGTGTCTGTTTCTTTCTCTTGTCTGTCTGTTTATTTCTGTATTAATGGGAACTAACAGACAATAACGCCAAGGAAAGTATAGGGGATGTTTTTAGTAATAAATGTAAGGTAATTGTGAAGAAAGAAAAGTGGACGAAAAGATAGCTCGCCGCGGGCAGGGACCGAATCTGCGACCTTCGAATAACGCGTCCGATGCTCTACCAACTGAGCTACCGCGGCGGCCATCCCCCCGTCCACTTTATAAGGTATATGTGTGCATTTAAACGTGGGAGCGTCAGTCAGCGCCGCCAGTAGCCATGGCGGCGAGTGTGGAACACTCTTTTTCTGCCTTGTTGGCGTCACGTAGCACGTGAACTTATTACGAGCTGGCAGCTGACCAATAATCCCTCGCATACCACCTGAAAGCATCAAGTCTGCCAGAACGAGACCCTCGCTATGAATGAAGGAAAGAAGTGTTAATTTGAAGGGCTCGTTTTCTTTGTCATACACAATATTAATGGGAACTAACAGACAATAACGCCAAGGAAAGTATAGGGGATGTTTTTAGTAATAAATGTAAGGTAATTGTGAAGAAAGAAAAGTGGACGAAAAGATAGCTCGCCGCGGGCAGGGACCGAATCTGCGACCTTCGAATAACGCGTCCGATGCTCTACCAACTGAGCTACCGCGGCGGCCATCCCCCCGTCCACTTTATAAGGTATATGTGTGCATTTAAACGTGGGAGCGTCAGTCAGCGCCGTCAGTAGCCATGACGGCGAGTGTGGAACACTCTTTTTCTGCCTTGTTGGCGTCACGTAGCACGTGAACTTATTACGAGCTGGCAGCTGACCAATAATCCCTCGCGAGCTATCTTTTCGTCCACTTTTCTTTCTTCACAATTACCTTACATTTATTACTAAAAACATCCCCTATACTTTCCTTGGCGTTATTGTCTGTTAGTTCCCATTAATATTGTGTATAACAAAGAAAACGAGCCCTTCAAATTAACACTTCTTTCCTTCATTCATAGCGAGGGTCTCGTTCTGGCAGACTTGATGCTTTCAGGTGGTATGCGAGGGATTATTGGTCAGCTGCCAGCTCGTAATAAGTTCACGTGCTACGTGACGCCAACAAGGCAGAAAAAGAGTGTTCCACACTCGCCGTCATGGCTACTAGCGGCGCTGACTGACGCTCCCACGTTTAAATGCACACATATACCTTATAAAGTGGACGGGGGGGATGGCCGCCGCGGTAGCTCAGTTGGTAGAGCATCGGACGCGTTATTCGAAGGTCGCAGTTTCGATCCCTGCCCGCGGCGAGCTATCTTTTCGTCCACTTTTCTTTCTTCACAATTACCTTACATTTATTAATAAAAACATCCCCTATACATTCCTTGGCGTTATTGTCTGTTAGTTCCCATTAATATTGTGTATAACAAAGAAAACGAGCCCTTCAAATTAACACTTCTTTCCTTGTTTATTTCTGTGTGTTTTTATTTTTTCTCCCTTTCTTCCCGTTCTTTCTCTCTGTGTTCCTATCTTTCTTTTTTCTATGTCTTTGTCTCTCTATCTCTGTCGCTGTGTGGTCGGTCACTCGCCTTCTATCTTTTTATCTATTTCTTCCCTTTCTATCTATTTCTATGTTTCTATTTCTTTCTACTCATCTCTCTCTCTCTACTCGTTATCCCATCCGGTGGAAAAATCGGCGCATGTGTTCTGGGAGCGAGGCATATGAGGAAGAAGAGGACGAAGTTGAAGAAGATGGACAAACTCTCTATCGGAACAGCGATTTTTGCCGGCGTCGATATACCGCTGGCATGCTACTCTATGTAAGGATGGGGAATGGGATTAAAAAATTTCAGAGAAGAAAGGGAAGAAAATAATGATAAAAAGAAAGAATAGAAACAATTATGAAATGTGCAAGTGAACCTCATACAAATATTTACGACTAGGATGTCAGGTAAGTTAAGGCTTTACATGTGAAATAGTCAACCATGAAAGCTTTCCGACTAGGCCAATTTCTGAGAGGTGATGGTATTGGCCTCGAGGCCCACCACTGGAAGCGCCACCGTCGGCGTGACGTACTTGGCAGGATCACGTGGTCTCCGCGGCCGCGTCGGCTGCTTGTGGCGCACTGCCGCGTGCTTTGAAAACGAGTTTCAAGTCCCACATGCGCTGCGGTCTGTTCAAATTCGGAAGTTTTTTCTCATTTTCTACTCAATTGAAACCATATTAATAGAGTGGCTGCCTCCGAAGGCGACGAACATGGGGCTCTACCGCTCGGTGCCGCAGCGCCGCGCTTACGCAAAGGAGCCCAGTGTCAGCCTGCACTGGTAACCGCGGGACAAGAAACAGCGTGAAGCATGGGTTGTAAAGCTAAGAACCGGCAAGTAGCCATCCGCTACGAGTCCTGTGTGCAACAAGCACTTCCGCGACGAAGACATTTGTTACTGCGTCGGGCCTGCGATGTTCGGTGAGTAGCAGACAGCGCGCACTGAGACGATGGCTCGCGCGCGCTTCCCGTCGGCAAATGATGCTTATCTGCCACAGGATGGTAAAAGCGCTGCCTTTTACCACGTGCGATGCCATCTCAGAACCCTCCAATGCGACCTCTTGATCGTCGGCCCCGTGCTCAGCGTCCACAAAATCGGCTGCAGATGCGCAAGTCATTGTTTAGATATGTTGAATTAAAAAACGCACAGGGTCCCTTATGCATTCATTAAAGATGACTAGAAGGCGAAAGCCATCTTCTTCTTGTCAGTCGATGCACTGATTCTCCCGCGTTACTGTATTTTCTTTCTTTTCCTAGGCGTCGCATGCTACTGCTCGGTCTCGTAGACTGGTTCTCCTTCCACCAGTAGTATCGAAGTGGTGAAGCTTTGGTCTATGAATTTGTTGATCACAGAGAGCGGCAAGTTCACTGGAACGCAAACGGAACGATAATAAGGAGCATTAAAAAAAGGCGTCGCATTTGCTCACGTTTTGTGTGAGCACCAAACGAAACTAATGCGCTGAATAAAGAAACAGAAGCAGCGGCATTTGCCCGCTGAGAAGGCCGATAAATACGCAGTGCGAGACAACTTGTCAAATGACATTGAAACGTACCCGAATTTAGACCGAAAAAGAAAAAAAAAAAACACTGAATCGTCGGGACGGCAGATCACAAAGTTGTCATGCGCACCGAAGCCGCAGTTGTAAGGAAATTGTTTTTGAACTGCTCTGATAGCGTCCGCGCAACAGTAGTTGTTTGTTTACTCACAAATTCTCATGTTTTGCGGCCTAAAGTTCACAGCGCGGTGCCAAAACGCGCTCGTAGCAAAAGCGAAACCATCAGTACGAATATACATGCAGACGCTCATACATGTAGAGGCACCGTCAGTCGTCGCGAACCCGTGCGATCGCTGGCTTGAGGCTTCTTTCTGTTATGCTCCGTTTGGTTATACAGGCAGTCTACTCTAACGAGATATTTCACACAGTTTGCACTCAGCGAGTGACTACCTTTCACGCAAGAAGCCGGTTCGGGGTCTCCAACGCGGTGACAGCGTGAAGCGGGTTCTCGGTTTTCTGCAAAGAGACAGCGACTGTAGGCTATCTTGTGCTTTCAGTTCGTCGAAAATGATTATATTGACAGTAAAGAACACAGTTCATTTCGAAAGTACTTACAGAAATGCCCTGGAGGGCTTCCGCGAGGTGTTTTTGTAGAGCGCCGACAGCAAAACCTATGGGGAGCGCGCCGGCGGCATCCTGCCTAGCACGCAATCGAGGCGCGTCCGATAGAGGGCGACTCCGTAACTCCTCGAGGCCAATAGTGTCTGTGAAATCCATCGCTGTTTTAAAGGAACGGACAGCGTGCCTAATATGCTGTGCAACGTTAATAGATCGTGGCAAATCATATCTATTTGTCGCTCAAACAATTGCCTCTCGTCGCGGTACGTGTAGTGTAGCCAGTTAGCGCTGTGTGTGTACCGCCCTTCTTTGTCCCCGTCTTCTGTGTTCCTTCCAAGGTTGTCAGACTCTCCTGAAAACTTGATGTCAGACTCTCCTATTACCTAAGAACTTGATGCTCTCGATTTCTCAAACCTAGACAGCTTGTTAGCAATGAGCCAAAACACATGCAATTGCGCTCGAATGCTTATCTTTACTGAAAACGTTTTTCTTACAAATTGTTACGCTAAAAATAGCGTCAGAACAAGCACAGGGTAGCGGAGATAAAGAAAAAGAAATTGACGTTTTACAAAATGCTTTATTCAGGAAAAGAAATGAATTGGTGTGACTATGGAGTGAGATCTGGCGTATAGTACTGAAATAGCGTGTGTAGCATATTTGTTCTAAACATGCAAAGCTCTTCCGTGACGGTGTCCCTAAGTCAGCAGCCCCAACGAAAGGGAAAGTGGCAAAAGAAGGTACTATAAAAATAGTTAAAAGAGAAGCGTAGGTGGCCCTACCGGGTGAGGGGAGGACAAAGAAACTTACGTTTTTGTTTGACAACAATTTGATATGACGGACTCCCCCCAATGTGATATCGCGGGTGGCTAAGGGGGGGGGGGGGGGGGGGGGGGGCACCCATCTGTCCGAAACTGATCGGCCGGGATGGGGTGTTGGGAGAATACGCATCATATTCAGGGATGCACAGAAAATAGGTCTGTCATTGTTGCGTTCATAATTTAGAAGCGTATTTATGCACGGTTTCTTCCAGCCTTGTACTTACATGTTTACAACAAAATGCAGCTAGTAACCGGTACTGCTAAAGCATACAGACCAGCAGGGTGACTTTTGACTCCCTCGTCCTTTTCCCTTAAATGGCGCATCTGATTTAAAACGTGAGTGAGCACAACGCACAATGGGTTACGCGATCTGCTTCGATATGACTGCCCGCACACGACTGTTTGCCTATGAAGACGCCTTAAGTCTTTTGGCAAACCGTAAAGAGCACAAATTCTGAAGCGCACGGGACAGATATACACTTAGCTGTAGCGTGCGATGTTGGACTAGTTGGTACATCTTGTGCGAAAATGATATCGCTCTTTCCGTCCCTTATTCCAAAGTTTAACCCGTGCCTCTTACACCTTTAACATTGAGTTGCTTGGCTTGTTTTGTTCTGTCTTTGGGGTTTTACTTTCTCCTGGGTATGAACCGGAGCCGGTATTTAATCTTGGAGGGCAGGCGATCGTTCGCATCGCCAATATCAATGGCGACTCCTTCTTCGGACAGCACTCGAAAGCGTTGAAGTATGCTTGTGATGTAGAGAAATATCACCATGATGGCTTGGGTCTCTGCGGGACACTTGCGCTTTCCTGAAATATGGGGAACATTTCATTAGATATCTGGAATCTTTATAACTCGTGCCTGGCCACGGCTGCCGCGTATGGATGGAGGAGAGACGCAAAAACCTCGTGTTTAGATTAAAATGCACGTTAATGAACCGCAAGGGTTCGAAATGAATCCGGAGATCTCCACTACGGCGTCTCTTATAATCACATCGTGGTTTTGGCACGTAGAAGCCCAAGAATTCTTTTACGGAAGCATTGTGAGCACAAAACTAGTAACAGCACCAGAGTCACTAAGAATCACATCTTCATGCGATTGTTAAAGAAAGAAGAAACGTAAGTTGAAATGCCAGCAGCACCAGGAAAAATGCGAAAAGGGCCACGGCCCCGTCAATGGAATGTCTGTTTGAATTTACGCGGCGCTTCATCACGACAGACAGACAGACAGACAGACAGACAGACAGACAGACAGACAGACAGACAGACAGACAGACAGACAGACAGACAGACAGACAGACAGACAGACAGACAGACAGACAGACAGACAGACAGAGAGAGAGAGAGAGAGAGAGAGAACTTTATTTAGGTCCTGAGGAACGCCACCGCTCAAGGCGGTAGAGCAGCGGGCCGCTCCATCACAAGCAGAAAAAAAAAATTAATATGAACTTACGAGGCCGATCATGGCGTCTGCGTCATAACCGTTGCAAGTAAGAAGGCCACCGAGTGCTTCATAAGCTATTTCATACGCTATAGCCGAGAGTGTCCATATAATTGATATCGCAATAAAATCAACTATTATTTCTCTGTGAATACGGGCGCCGGTTCTTTAGTAAGAATACACCTCTCACGAAAAAAGAAAAATCTGCATTCGAGTAAGTATACGCACCCAAGGAAAACTAGATGATGCGTTTGGGTCGTTCGCAAGTCGCCGAACCGTCGTCGTTCAAAAAACGACCGGGGTCAAACTTCTCCGGATTAGGCCACACGCTGGGATCGTTGTGTACGGCCCAGTAATTGGCCATCACCGTGATTCCGGCTGGATAGAAGAAGCCGTCGCAAGTGAAATCCACCTCGGCCCTGCACATTGCATTAGCTTTTGTTCGATTACTTGTCCTCGAAAACACGTTTTAACAACTACAAAAAATTACACCATCTCCCACTAAAGGGAACCATGTGGGGATGTGAAGGAGCGCATGGGTCGACCTAAAGTTCCGTTCATCACGGGCACCTTGCCCGATGTTAACGCGTCCTTGCAAGTGGCGCACACCATGGATTCACTGTAGTTGCTGTTGCTGTTACTCGTCCCGAACTATTGTTGGAGCACGCCACGCGGGTTCGCCGCGCATCTGCAGAATCTCGTTCCCCGACGCCATCACGTGATTGCTGAGAGAGTGTAAGGGGGAGAGGCCACAGCGTCTTACCCAGCCCCTTACACAGGCCAGAACGCGCTAGCGCGTGCCAGCGCACATGGTTTTGTCTGCGTTACGCCAAGCTAGGACAGCATACGGCAGCCCGGGCCCCTAAAGTGCTCTGCACGTATCATCATCAAGACGGTCGAAGAACAAGAGGAAGAAGACTTCTCCTTGGCGTGAGCGCGCGCTCGGATGGCTATGGTGGTAGAAAGCGGACGGTCGCCAATGGAACTACGGACACAGCCCCGAGCAAAAGCCCCTTCGCATCTAAAACAACTGCAAAGACGGCGACGACGGGCAATCTTGCGGTCGTGGCCATGCCCCGATAATAATCAGTTGCGGCGTGCTGTCTGTTAATGATAAATGAGGTTAGTGTTGTCTTCTTGAAATTTTACTTTCTCTTTTACACGGGCTAATCTCACGTCAATGTTCTGATTATTAAGCACATATTGAATGTCTGACCATCCTAAATCGGGGGTGTAGGCAGAATTTTATTTCGGGTAGGGTCCAGCACCTTTACGTATGTGAGTGTGTGTGTGTGTTTCCGTATGAGCCTTCATGTATATGCATACAGACTGCAGAAGCACAGTGGGAGAAATTTGAACCCCCTCCCAACCCCTAATCCCCATTTGGCAGCACCTTTGTCTTATAAGTATTCGATTGTGCTTCCGGTGCTGGTTGCATGTATGGAGACATTGTGCGCTTGCGTTCGTGTGCGTGTAGTGCTTTTGAATATTGTCCTTTTTTTCTTTTTGATTATGCAGTTCTGACGCACCCACGTGCTAAAACCCAAGGAAAAAAGAGCTGCTCCAAGAGACCAGAGCACCATCATCTGACATGGCCGAATCTGTCGATGGGATTGAGCCCTTGTAAGTAGAAGGTGGTACATTCTTATTACCTCCTTGGTGCACTAAGCGGCGCGATTGCCTTCCAGCGCAGCATCTCCCACACGACGGCCATGATGAGGGGCATGTTACGCCTGTCTTCCCACGTGGGACGCCTGTGCGAGCCGGTAACGCGATCGATCTCATCCTGCACCTGCGCCTGCAGCGTGTCAGCTCGCAGGGCGAAGTTGATCATGTGCCAGTTCATGTATGTCGGGACGCCCGCCGATCCTGCCTGGAAGAAGCCGATCGCTGTGCTCATCAGGTTCTCCACTGCACGGAATTCAAAGCACAGGACGCAAAGGGCATACAGGCTCAGGAGGTAAGGCGTCAAATTAGGCACAGTGCAAGGGGACGAACGTGGTAATAAGATAGATGCAGACAGTATCCGGAAATCATTGTACTGATCGAACATTTGACACTTTGCTATGCGTAGCGGATAATAAAATGATTACGTAAAATATCTCAAAAGAAGGAACATCAGAAAAACAGAGTCGAAGAAAACCATGTGTGGTATGCGTGCCGTATATATAAATATATCAAAGGTAGTTTTTGCGTGCTGAAGAAAAAATTAGCGAATGAATGTGGAAACGTGAGGCCTTATAAAAATATGTATGGCAACGCAAAAGAAGTGCTTTATATGCGAACTCTTGCTGTCAAATCCTCACAATATTGCTGCTGACCAACAGGCACACTGCCCTCCTAACACAGACCTCCCATCTATTCTCCTTCCATCTCAACCCCTAAATACACTCTGTGCCTGTAAAAATGTTGTCTGGCAGGATACACGCGCTCTTATCCCACCGCGTGTCTGCTCTCTCCCCCTTCACCTTACTAGCGCGGAGGAAGTCGTGCTTAGGAGGCTTCGGGCAGGGGTGGCCCTTACACCAGCTGTTATCTCAATATGGAACGGGTCGCATTTACCAGTTGGTGCTACGTGCCCGTACTGTTCTGTTCCAGCGATGCAAGCAGATGCATACCACCTTATATGGACATGCCAAGGATTACAGTCGGAACGCTCCCGTCATCTCCTGCAAGCTGGTCTTCGCTACAGTGACGCAAACAGTTATGACCGATGGATACATGACAACATATCCCACAAGACACTTCTTCACTTCATACACAACACCGGGCTAACGGCGCACATTTAACACAAATATACATAACATATATTATGCCTTAAGGGAAAGTTTGTGTCGCAAAATAAAAAAATAAAAAAACATGGCTGATCCCTCCGTCATAGGAATCGGTATAACACGAAAGTGAAACGTGTCTTCACAGAAGTAGTGCTTATGATATATGGGAGCTTGTACAATGTCTATTCGTGTTTGGCAGCTATAGCATCGTTTGACGTGGATGCACCCATGTTGACAGCATGTCTCTATCGCGACGACTAACGCCCATGGTCATGATAAAACCGTTGAGGTAGCTGACGGTGTGAACATATATTTGGACACAGCGAATCGTGAATATGCATACGTCCACGCGCTGCTATGCGCTGACGCTAAGCACGGATGATAGGCACGGCAAGGCACATGTTTACAAAAATATCCGGCCTCATCGTGCTCTGTTTCGCTTGTCAATATGTTGAGTCACCCGGTCTCACACACACACACACACACACACACACACACACACACACACACACACACACACACACACACACACACACACACACACACACACACACACACACACACACACACACACACACACACACACACACACACACACACACACACACACACACACACACCACACCACACACACACACACACACACACACACACACACACACACACACACACACACACACACACACACACACACACACACACACACTCGACATACCTATAGTAAAGGTATCCGCCCTCTTCAACAGCACTTTTATGACAACAGTGTACCCACTACGTGTGTGTAAGAGAATGCGCGCACATGTATGCCCTTTGTAATGGGCGGCATGCTTTAAACCAGCAGCAATTACGCGCGTGATACTTTTTCGAAGTTGCGATGCACCTACTACGTGTTCGTAAGGGAATACGCGCAGTGTGTGCCTTTTGTAATGGGTGGCCGGCTTTAAACCACCAACTCGTTATGCAGTTCACATGGTGTGACGCCCGGTGGCAATATACGCTTGTGCTCCGTTTTACTGCGATATTACATCTCGTACTGTGACACCTGTACACAGGACGCGTATGTTTGTGCAGCACTACAGTTAATTTAAGTGCAGCTCCAAGCAATGGAGTGGCTCTGTGGTAAAGCACCTGCTTGCCACGCAGAAGGCCTGGGTTGGATTCTCGCTCGAGCGTAAGATTTTTTCTTATTTTATTTTATACAAGATGATGATTTTTCACTCACAACCAACTACACCGACGCCGACACCGGAATTTTTGCGGAACGAGCTCTTTAACGCTGTCGCGTTAAAACAGGAGTCCCGGTACAGTCACAAGCTACGACTCTTTCTTAACAAGGTCTATTTAGACATATCAACACTTGTACGGTAATATAAAATCTTGCCCCTAGAAAAGACACCGAGAACGCCTTTCAATAGGCGTAGCATTTTGCTCTATTTTCACTAAATATCAGTCCAACTGGAAATTCGTATCCTTGTTCGGACGATGCCATCGGCGTAAGCAGATTGTATAGGTTCGCTACTCTTCAAGGTGACCTTTCACATGAAGTTTTTACACTTGCCTCATGTGGCCAAAAGTATGTTTATCATGTAACATCGCATTATAAAAGACCTCTTGTTTCGGGCTATTATATAATATTTTCGAGGAAGTACAGTCCTGTACCTTGTTTGTTTACGTTTGATTGCCCGTATGAGTGCGTAGCCTGCAAAATTATTTAGTCGTCATTCTCAAGCTTATAAAATGTATCTATACCGCTTGTATTAATGGCATGAGAAGATCCCCGGATTGTTTGCTAATATTGCCAATCAGAGAAAAAACGGTATACGGTGATTGTGATGGCTACAATACCATGGTGATAAAGATAAGCCAGTGAACAGGCCATCTTAGTCGACGATTCAGCGTAACATGACGTATGCAAGGTATTCTCGCTAAGCCAATGAGGAAAACATGTGTCCGTTTGCGCATGAATTAACTATTTAGACTTATCTATGACACGGCTTAAAAGGGATGGCCTGCTTGGATGACGCTCTCATCGCAACACTAATTTTACAGAACTTTGATTCGGTACCACACGTCACTCACGTTGATAGGTAAATCTGAAAACATTACTGAAATTCAGGTATTTTTTCCCTTATCACATAAAATCATCTCTTAACGTGGTTTCTTTCAGGTTTTAAAGAGCATATATGGGCCTACATGTAGACTTTTTTATTTTGCTGTGTATTTTATTTCATATTTAGTTCCAGCATCGATGTACCGTACATCTAATAAAGAATTGACACGAACCCTATGAGCCGATGTATGAGCGACAAATAGTATCAGCAGTGCCACAGCAAGAATTCCTCCATAAGCCTTCATTTCGGCTGGTCAGGGCCGGGTATCGCTGAAATTGAAAGAAGTTGTAAATTAGACGATTCTTAAGAAGAAATGCAACTTCAAAATGTAGAGCTAGCTCTTATTAAAAGAACATTTTAACCTAATCAACCCAACGGAATATCTTTTACAACATTTTAACCTAATCAAGCCAACGGAATATCTTTTACAGCACGAGGATTTTGCGCGCTTGCCTTTACTCATACTGATTTTCTGGAACCAGCTCTGGACATTCACATGCGCATGTTAAGCTCGAACGACGTATATCTTTTACTGAGCCTTCATGTAAGAAGGTACTGTGGAAGTGGATATACAAAGATCAAATTTCACAGAGAAAGGCGCGCACCTTGGCGCATCATTCACACAGTGAGTGGCGTAGCCAGGGAGGGGGGGGGGGGGGGCCACCGGGCCCGTGCCACCCCCCCCCCCCCAAATTTTTTTCTGGCATGGGATACACAGCACAACATGACAGTCGGCCCCACTTACTTGCCCGGACCCCACGTCGGATCAAGAGCGTGCCCCCCCCCCCCCCCGAAAAACTTTTCTACCTACGCCACTGCACATAGTCTGCTGTTCTGGGAGCTTACCGATGATTACTGTGCAGTCTTCGTTAGAACCAACTGATTTAGAGTAAGCGGCACATGATGTGAGAAGAAACTTCGACAGCATTTCTGACATAAAATTTGGCGAAGCATGCACTCTAAGGAAAAAAAAAATAGGAGTCCTTTTTTATTAAATGTGTTTAACGGAAAGTTAGTGCCTTGTTGTGGCTCCAGCTACTCCTTTTCCCTTACATAATAGTTGTCATTGTGAAGTTGTTAACGATCACGAAATAGTATGATATTAACACATGAATGAACATCACAAACCTAATTTCAGTACTACAATATTGACACATGAATGGACATCCACATTCATAATCACAGTGCTACGATATAATTGTCGACGCAACAGCAATGCTCACACGTCATAAATGTTCGCACACACAAAACGACCGCGCTTTACAGAAGGAGCTCATTAAGGTGATAACTCAACAGTCACTCAGCACTCTCACGCACTTCAAACACAACTGTCATGATTGCAGAAACAAATGCTTTTAAGTACGAAAACACGAGAATCGCACGGAAGCACGAGAAACATGTGACCAGATGTATCTGTTAAAGGGGTCACGAACCACTCCTCGGGCTAAGTGAGGAAACACATACTGCGGACAGCAGACACCACCTTAAGTGCTGATGACTTCGCCGAATGACAGCGAGCCGATCCGGAACTCAAGGGCCTTGTGGAATACCTCGAGGGCAGAGCCACCGTTGTTCCAACGGTATTCAAGCCGATGACTGGCGTCGTTTTCTTGCGGAATGGCGTTCTCCTGAAGCAGAACTTCTCGCCACTCCGGGCCAACTACCTCCTCGCAGTACCTTCAGCATTACGTCCAGAGGTTCTGGAAGCTTTGCATGAAGACCCGACGGCAGGACACCTTGGATTTTCCCGTACTGCTCGCGAGAATACAAGAAAAGTACTACTGGCCTCGCCTCACTGCTGACGTCACCCACTACGTAAAGACTTGCCGAGACTGTCAGGCGACGGAAGACACCGCCGGACTAGGCCAGCCGGTCTTCTTCAGCCCATCGAGCCACCTCGCTGGCCGTTTCAGCGAATCGGGATGGACTTACTGGGGCCGTTCCCGACGTCGAATTTCGGAAACAAATGGACCGTCGTAGCTACCAACTACCTATAGACAAGGGCTCTACCCAAAGGCAGTGCCGCCGAGGTAGCCAAGTTGTTCGTTGAGAACATCGTCCTGCGTCATCCTGCCCCACAGGTCCTCATTACTGACAGAGGTGCGGCCTTCACTGCGGACCTAACTCAGGCGATCTTGAGATACAGCCAGACAAGCCGCCGCCGGATCACCGCCTGCCGCCCACAGACCAATGGCCTCACCGAGCGTCTAAATAAGACCATCGCCGACATGCTGACCATATACGTCAAGTCGAACAGAAGACGTGGGATGCGATCCTTTCATACGTGACCTTCGCATACAGCACGGCCGTGCAAGAAACCACGCAGATGACGCCATACAAGTTGGTCTACGGAAGGTACCCGGCAACGACGCTCGACGCCGTGCTACCAAACGTCACCGACGAAGAAATCCTCGGCGTCACTGACTACCTTCAGCGCGCGGAAGAAGCCCGACAACTCGCCCGCCTACGCATCAAGAATCAGCAGATGACTAACAGCCGCCGTTACAATCTTCGACGACGCTTCGTAGAATACCACCCTGGCGACCGTGTTTGGCTTTGGACGCCGATACGCCGACGTTGACTTAGCGAGAGCTTCTTCAACGATAATTCGTACCGTACAGGGTACTTCGACGTCTCCGCGAACTCGACTACGAGGTTATATCCGACGGCATGACGAACTCTCAGCGGCGCCGGGCACGCCCTGAGGTCGAGCGTGTGATGCGCCTGAAGCCTTTCTATGCACGTTAAGGAACCTGACTCCTGTTCTTGCTTGCTTTATTATGTTTCTTTTGTACTGCATGGATGTTTTCAGTTCTGTGTTCTGTTTTAAGCATCGGGCGATGCTTTTTCAGAGGGGGGCATTGCCGCGCGTGCTATTTTGATGTATTCGGGCTTCACCCGCAAATACTGTTTGCAACGCCCCACGCGGACCGAGCCGCGATGTTTCAGAAGCTTCACGACTGTTTTAGACTATTCCGTTAAGATTGCGCGCAGGACGCGAATAGTCTAGTTTATTCGAGAGATTACGCGGCCACCAGCGATAACGCTGGAATCTTCGATAGCACACGTGTAAAAGCTGACACGCTTTACCGCTTGTGAGATTATCGACCGGCGACACTCTGCTCGCCGCTATCAGTGAAAGCGTGTATCGCTTGCAGTTTGACTTCTCCTTTACCGGGCACACGTCCGCCTAAATAAAAAGTTTAGTCTTGAACAAGCCGACTGCTGCCTTCGTCCACGTCGCGACCTCGTGACAATATGTGCCCACTGAGGACTCACCAGATCGTGCTGGTCTTCTTAGAGTGTATGACAGAGTTAAATTGCTGTCGCTATTAGTGCTTCACCTGTCGGGCGAAAGTGTGACTTCTTTTTTTAAAGGGGGAGGCGCTGGAAGTAAGAGTTTATCGAAAAGCTGTGGTTTCATAGCCCCTTTAATTGCGAGTAGATAAACAGGTTTCACTTCTGTTAATGAAAGGAATGACGACATTTGTCCAATGACGGGAGTTCGTGACACACTGATTTATGAAACACATGCAGTTACACAAAGTTCTATTTTTCTTTAATGCAGAGGCCCGAAGTGCGGCAAGACATATTGTATTTAAAAGATTTTGGTGCGAATACAAGTTGAACCAGACGTTAGGCGAGTCTCACATTAGCCCAAAAGCACTTCAAATCTCCCTATCTCCAGAGAATAACACAACTGGTGCTATGAAGCGCGCCTTTGCATGCCTTTATTTTCTCAGTACATATTGACAGTGTTTTCGCAGGGCAGTGATTGATGCACTTATTTATTCCGGTAATATTTACAGAACGTTTAGTACTGATATAATTAACGATCTTCTTGCCTGTACAAACCATGTGCATGTAGGTTTTGTTGTCTGCATTTAACATGCCGATCACGATCTCATTCAATGCGTTAGGTACAGACCAGGTTCTCTTTTTTGTTTCTGCCTTTATTTAAGAATGCTGGTTTATTCGTGCTGTGCTGCCGCTCGCCTTACCTCTTGTCGGGCCATGGAACGCTTTCAAGGCACGTTCGTGGTTTTAATTCCAGTCCACTTACGTGTGTTGTCACCGGAACAAATAAATATATTTTATTGGTTGAATAAAACTTATCAAACAATGATCCCTATTTTTTTCTGTTAGAGACACAAATATTTTGCACTGATGACCACAGCAAATAGAGTGGACAGAAAGTGTAAGCATGAGGTAAGGGCTTGCTATGGCGCGCTGCAGTTAACAGTGTAAGAACAATAGACGGTTACACGCGGAAATTGCGACGTCACTCTTTTATGGATGACGACAGTCGAGTTATATTGCCGATGGTGATCCGCGTGCTCGTTATAGCGAATTAGGGCGGGACAAATTATAGTACAGGGTATTATATTATACAATCCCAGTCCTCCCAAGAAACGTAGCAACTTCTTTGGAACTAAGATGCACTGTTACGGCTATAACTGAAATAAAATATTCCTGCATCAACTGACAGCGTCTAGACAAGGGCATCTTTCACCGTCACACTTGATTCGAGCGAACGCAAGTTAGCGTCCACGCTATGATTACCTAACATCCCTTTTTCCTAACAAGGGGTAACTTTCAATTCGCGCTTATAGAAGAAAGAAAGAAATGAATGTACTAACAAAGATGCGCTAACCCACCTCTATTTCCGGAGGACAGCTTTTGGGCCGACCGTCCAAGCCGTCGTTCGTCTATCGTGGGTCCGTTCGATCAACATATGCAACCAAGTGCCCAGCCCCAGCTTATATATACATGCATACGTTATTAGCCCGGCGAGCCATTGAGATGAGGCGATGACGTGTTGACGCTTTCAGCGTAAACGATATAAAACTTACTTGTTGACCAAACCTTGGAAGCTACAATTGTGTCTCTTGTGATCGAAGTCGTCATCCTACATAAAGAAGACACAGTCAACGGAAGAACGTCCTTTCGTAAAAATACATATTGCCGCAGGAGTGTCTGTATGAGTGCTCGAAACTTTCGCTATCATCGGGATGTGAAATACGACCCTATACGCGCCTCGTAGAATCTTACTGCACCAACATCTCTGTAATAAGCAGTTGCTTTAGCGATGTTCCACGAAGTTCCTTTCATGCAGCGCATCAACTACATCTGTATTGCTTAAAAAATAAAATATAGTTGCCTCCACGACATCAAGGAGTGACGCGATAACAGGAGCAATCTATAACAAGTGACATCTATGGATATTCACGCTGTTGACTGTAGTTATATTAAAGACGTGTTCGTACGGCGTGCGACAAAATTGAAATCAAGAGTTCCTTCATATAGTCTTAACCTTTCGCCATGTCATTACTGGTGATGCAGGATATGTTTTTCTTTTATGAAGAACAACTTTATGTAGAAAACATTTCCGTGCCACATTTTTACTGGAAGCAAATGATTCATACCGCGAGGCTATTTTTTAAAGGTCCAGTCGGTCGCGAAGTAAAAACCAGAGTGAAAATTAAGACTGCTCTACCAGCTACTTCTCTACATAGTCGCCGTTTTGATTGACATATCCGTCTGAATCGTGGCACAAACTTTCCTATGCCCTCCTCGTACAAGGCAGCCACGTGTGCTTTGAACCAGTTCTGTGCGCCGATCTGCAGCTCGCTGTCTGAGTCAAGCTTCTGCCTTCTAGCCAGCGTTTCAAATGAGCAAAGAGATGGTAATCAGAGAGAACTTAGTCCGGGTTGTATTGTGGGTAATCAAACTTCCAGCCAAAAGCACATCAGGAGCTTCTTGGTTGCAGCAAACGCCCATAGTCCCTTTCCGCAGTGTAGAGAAACCAGTTTTTCTAGACTGGTTAACATCCCTGCCTTTCCTCTCTCTCTTGTTTCTGTTCCTGTTGTTGCAGCTGCACTCTGAAACCACGTATTGTCATAAGAAAGGACAATGCCTGATGACAACATTCCGTAATCACATGCACTGCAATTTCGAACATATGCTCTGGATGTGCCCCTTTAATTCGGGGTCAGGATTATCAGACAAACCCTCCTGGGAGGCTGCCATGCCCAGCATGGAACTCAACAACCAACTCTTGGCAGTCCAGAGGGCCCGGGGCATCGCCGAGAGGCTCCAGCTTCTGGCACCTTCCTGGGTGGAGCCACCTGGCTGAGCTAGCGGGACCTCCAGTCGCGTTCAGCTTCTGCCACTTTTAGACCACAATAAAGTTCTCACTCACTCCTCACTCACTTCACTCACTCACTACTCACTCACTCACTCACTCCACTCACATCACTCACTCAACTCCTCACGGTCAACTCCACTCCACTCACTCACTCACTCACACTCACTCACTCACACTCACTCACTCACTCACTCACTCACTCACATCACTCACTCACGTACTCACTCACTCACCACATCACATCACTCACTCACTCACGCACTCACCTCCTTCACTCACTCCTCCTCACATCACAATCACTCACGCGGCACTCACTTCACATTCACTCACTATCACTCACTCATCACTCACCGCATCACTCACATCAATCACTCACTCACTCACTCACTCACTCACTCACTCACACTTTCCTTCGCTTGTACTGAATTGTCTTTCGCAGGCGATCAAAAGTCACGCTGTACGAAGCTGCATTGATGGTTATGCCAGGTTTCATGAATTCCACCAAGGGAACGCATTTCTTTCCCAGAACACAGTAGCCACACTTCTTGTTGGAGAAGGTTCACTTGAACTTCTTTACTCTCGAGAAATCAGAATGCTTCCACTGTTTGGATTGACCTTTCGTTTATTTTTCAGTTTCCAAACGGCCACATGTATTGGACCCCTGTGACTGTTATGTGTAGGACCGCCGTCAAAACCGGACGCACGGTTCTTTCTTTTATGTTTACTTGGTGCGGCCAACTTGGGGGGCCACGCCTGTGGGGGTGCTTCGAAGTGCCTGTGCATCGCCACGAAAAGTACTTAGATTCCGGAGATGGGTGAGCCCATCGGGTTCCTTGTCGCGCCCGGGACAAGGAGCCCGGCCCCACTCGGGGGCGGCGGCAGGAAGGGTTGGAAACGCAGTCGTAATGACCTCCCTGATTGCTCAGAGATGCCTTTCGGCGGCGCATGAATGGGCCGCCTCCGGGCCCCGCAGTTTGCCGTTCGCGCGCTTCGCGGGCGCTACCCAAGGAGGTACGAGACCAAGCGGCCTACTTTTTGTGCACCGCGTGGTCGCCGGAGGCATTCGTCATGTGTGGCTTGCATCAGGTGGCTCGAACAGCGGACAGGCCCTTGACGCTCGAATGCGTGAACGACGAGGAGCGGGCCCACGTCGTGGGGCAACGGACGCCCGGTCGGCATCTTTGACAATTGTTTGCGCGCTGGCCTCCTTTTCGGCGTGGTGTCCATTTCCGCACTTTGCTTTGCAGTCTGGTTCGGCAAAATCGTGGGAGCGGGAGCAGGAAAACGAGCTTATAAGCGGCGCCACGTGCGACGTTTTGCGCGGAGGGGGAAACAGCGAAGTGGCCCGAGGGTGGTCGGGGCACCCACAAGACAGGCGGTGTGCCGTCTCTTCAGCAGGGTGTTTGACATGCCACCAAGGACGTTATCCTTAACGACGTCTTTCTTTTCTTTTCTTATCACTGCGCGCGTGCACTTAGCTCTAGACACGTGTAGCGTCAGCTGAGCCTGCCCTGGCCACAACAACTTTAGTTTACTTTGTTTTTATTTGCCTGTTGTTTGTGTGTTGCTTGGGGCGAGGAGCATGAGCCCGCATAGGTGTATGGAGGCGGTGACCTTGTCGCGAGTTTGTTGATTTGCTCCATGCACCGCCCAATTACAGGGCAAACAGGCGGCTATTCGCCGGCAGTGATGTAAAGGCGGAGCATCAGGGTAATAAAAAGCGGCCCCGGTGTTCCGTCTGGCGTTCTGAACCGGGCTTAAGGTGTTAGGCACCATCGGCTCTGCCGAATCTCGTAGGGTCGCCCTACAGACGGTTCATTTCCAGTGTTTGTTTTTCTTTATTTCTTTGTAAAATTTATGCTTGTAATTCTTCTGTAAATCTGTAAATATAAGTCGTCTTGATTTTCCTCTAAGCTTCTCCAGCGTATCTTATTCTTCAAGCGACCAGTGAATCCAACGTTAATTACTCCCACTTCGTTTATATCACCTCGGGTGGTGCGTCTCGGGCGCCGAGTGTGGAGTGTGGTTTCTCATCTTCAAAAGAACCTGAACTTTACTCTTATGATCAAAAATTTTTTTCTTCATCGAGGTAGCCTTGGAGAAACGTTAAGGAGTCGCCCGCTCGCTGCGTTTTGTGATGGCCGGTCAGCGCCTTTGACAACCCACCTCGCACAGAGTTTGCGGTACTGGATTCTCTCACTCAAGATGGTATAGAGCAGGGGTTGGCAACCTGCGGCCCGCGGGGCAGTATTATGAGGCCCCCGGCACGTCGCCAGAACACCCCCCCCCCCCTTTTCCCTTGTCGCTTACCCATATCTGAAGTGCAGGATAGTTTAGATAGGTATTTTTTTACCAATAATAATTCCGACATGTACGTATTGGCTGAGAGGCTGGATCAGCAATTGCATAGAATTTTACATGATATATCTGGTGATTATGAGCCCATAACACTGAAGATGACGCCATGCAATGACGTTATCAGCTGACAGCTCACGGGATCTCCAAATAACTAACTACGAAAAAAAATTGTGGTTGCTGCCTTGATGAGATATTGTCACGGGGTCGTGACGTCGACGAAGACAACAGCTGGCGTGGTCAAGATGAAACTCTTTATTTGGCCGAACTTGTGGCCAGGAAACTGAAAGTCAAACTGCAGCAATACACTGATAGCGGCGAACAGAGCGTCGACCGTCGATCAACTGACAAGCGGTGAAGCGCGTCGGCTTTTATGCATGTGCCGTAGAATATTCCAGCGTTATCGCTGGTTGTCGCGCAATCTCTAGAATAAGCTCGAGTGTTCGCGTCTTGCGCGCAATCTTAACAAAATGATCTACAATAATCGCGAAGCTTCTCGAACAATGAGGCGCGGTTTGCGCTGAGCGTTGCTGACAGCATTTGTGGGCGAATACCGAATACAGCAAAAGGGATAGTAAGAAACGCACGTGGCAATATGGTAGCGCACATCACATGGAGGACACTCAACTACAGACAAACACGAGTGCTGTTGATTTTACATCCCATCATGAATAACCCACTAGCAACAATTTATATCTGATCATGACTAACGGTATAACTAAGGCTTCGTGTTTTCGGATAAATCCGAAAACATCTGATAAACACTCGCCGGTAAAATTTTTCACAATACGGATTTATCAGATAAACTCCGATTTTAACGGCCAGTATGACCTGTTCCGTTCTTTATCGAAACGGCATTTTATAAGCAGTCATTGATACAGTGGCCGGTTCGGCCGATATAAGCACGACCTCAAACACCAGTCTTGCCGTGCTGCGCTCTCTCACGTTGGGATTCCACTGCACATGCTGATGGACCTCTTGGCAGCCTCTTTCTAAGCATGTGCCCGGCGGCACGCATGATGCCAGCTAGTGGTAAAATATAGCCGGATATAACTACATGAAGTCAGTGCGATGGACATTGGGACAATAAACTCTTACACGAAAGACCGCCCCATTTCCATCACCATCGACGAGTTGCCGGAACTCCGTGGATGTTCTGCACTGGCGGTGCTTGCAGCCTTCTGTATGACGGCGAGCTTCCTGAACGTCGAACCCTCATGGCAGACTGGCAAGTAGTTTAGCAGTATATGCAGTATCAATTGGCATGTTGATCAAAACCGCTCTTCAGAAGGTTGCAAAGGCCTTAGCCGATGTAGATGTGTTGTGCGCTGATTTAACGCTGAGAATCATCAATCGAAAGGAGCCTCATTGCTTCCGTCAGCGACAGTAGCTTAGTAAAATATCTTAAAGGGGCCCTGGAACACTTTTCCAGCATGGTTAGAAAATGCTGTCGATCGGTAGTTGAGGCTCCGAAACATTATAGCGCTGCACGAGGCCTGGGGTTGACAATATATTCGCAAAGTCAGCTAAAAAGCGCTTCCTCTTCTCTTCACAAAAAATTATGCTTACGGCGTCACAGGCAGGTTCCACACCATTGGCTGATTTGAATATGGCCGCTCGGTAGTTACTGCGGCCGCTGCGAGTGGGGCCGCGCGCGCGATCGCACTAAAGGTACGCCACGCGTTCGAAGAAAAAAATTCACAGCATATCCCCGGGAGAATGATGAAGAGCTTGGGCGAAGCTCCTGAAGCAATCATGGTTACACCGTGAAATCTTCAGTGGTTTCGCCCAGCAGTAATCAAAGCGATAGCCCAGTACATCATCAAAGACGTGACAAACACTGTATATATTTATACAAGAAATTTTATTAATCGTAAGTGGTAGCCAGACGTGGCTTCCGTTCCCCCTTCATTATAACGGCTTTATGGTCGGTGAAGTGATGGATCGGTGATGGGTCGCAGTGGGATGTTTGCAAAGACGAAGTAGTCGGCAGTTTGCAAAGGTGGCTTCCGTTCCACCTTCATTATAACGGCTTTATGGTCGGTGAAGTAATGGATCGGTGATGAATCGTAGTGGGATGTTTGCAAGACGAAGTAGTGGGCAGTTTGCAAAGGATCGGTGATGGGTCGTAGTGGGATGTTTGCAAAGACGAAGTAGTGGGCAGTTTGCAAAGGTGGTTACGCCGGACAACGGAGAGGTGACAAGGTTAGGCTAAGAGGAGCTTCGCCCCTAAAAAAATGTGCTCAAGGTCAGAAGGCGCGCGTGACGTACCTTCTTCTCCCGTGCCATCCCCCCCCCCCCTGCTTAGCTTCCAGCGCTTTCGTCGGGGCGAAAGAAGAAAGCAATTACAGCGTGCGACAAATCTTTGTAACTCCGCTCGTACTGGACGGATTCTAAAAATTTTTGCGGCGTTCGATTCGGGAGGCAATAAGTTTCTTTAGTGAAGCCATTCCATGGCTACTTGGAAAAGTGTTGCAGGGCCCCTTTAACAGACTTGTTGTTGGGCTAGTTGGTACATAACTTCGAGAAAAACCTAGGCGCCTAAGCACCACGCATCTTTCTTGTGCTTCTTCTTTCTTCTGGTGGATCTTAGTAGACGCGGTACATGTAGCCACATGTACCGCATCTACTCGCGTATAGCACGGGCCAGTGTTCGCTTCTGTCGCGTGATGCTGGTTATTCGCCCTTATGACAATTTAATCAATAACACATGCACTATATATTTGCCTCGCTAGACTGAAACCACTGCACGCTACAACAGTTATCCTCAGCGGAATTAACTGCAGTTTTGTTTAATAAGTTCGTGAAATTGATGCCTGCGCTATGCCTTTAATCTATAGCGTTTGGAATGTTATGAACCCTTTAACATTATCGATATTGATATTCTTCTTTATTCGTGTCAACACGAAGTGATGCAAGAGATAATTATGCGAAGACGTAATCATGTGACGTCAACATGGCTTCACAGCTCGCAAAAATATGACGGGATTATGACGTCATCACAACGTTACTGTGACTTCACATAATGTGAAGGTGCGTGATGACGTCATTGCATGGCATCGCCGCTTGGTCAAAGGCAGTGTTGTAGGCGTTACTGATAAAAAGTAACTAATTACATTGCTCGGTAAACTATAAAAAAATGAACGCGTTATCACGCTACGTTACCTTTACCTACAAAAAAATGTAACGCATTACCGTTACCGTTGCCGAAAAAAAGTAACGAACGTATACCTCTGCCGTTACTCCTCAATCATAAATTTTAACCAATGTCTTTGCTGCAGGAACCCCCAGTAAGAATATTTTAAATCTGAAATTTACGTTTCACGTAAAACTTCTAACCCAACAACGAATATACCCAAAATGCTGATTATACGAGTATTATTTGCACAAGTACCGGACCTTAGCAACGTTATAGGGGCTTAAAGTTGCCTGTAGAGTTACATGTGATACCTTCTGACTCTGGCACATGGTGAAGCCATTTTTCTCATTGTGACATTATACACAATATGAGATTTAATCACCAATGCCATTCGTAAAGAAACCATCAATGAATTCTCAAGAAATTTATATAATTCTGATGGCGTGCTTTACTAGCAAAAATGTATGCGTAAATTTTGTAGTAGTAAACAAATACTTTAATGGGCTAGTCACGGGAAAAAATATGTGTGCATAAGCATTTTTTGTTCACTTTAACCTGTATAATTACCGCAAAAATTGTGAGCGTTTATGTGAGAGCGTTCAAGATCAGCCTGTGCTCGCTCAGGAGTTCAATAACCAGGAACTTCGCTGCAGTTGGAGATAGAGAGAAGCAAAATTTATTTTCAAAACAACGTTGATAAGTCTTATCAACTTTGTAGCGACTATAATAAATGTCGCATATTTAGACATTTTTTAAAAACAGTTTCCCTCGTTCTACAAGTTTCAAACAATGTTACTTTACTCTTTGTTGCGCACCCATTTCATACACAAAATGTCTTCCTTTTAGCGGCAATATTTGTGTTTTACAACGTCGTGAACTTTCGAGAACGACAGGTAGTGAAAGTGGTCCCTCCGTATTGAATATGTTCGATATTTTTTTGCCCTCGTAAATTATGCAGTTAATAAGAAAACTAAGGTCCTTTTCGGGCTACTGGGTGGTACGTGCATAAAATATAAAATACTCAATCAAATCTAAAATATCCATTTTCGGATCCGTGTCGATCTCTCGTGGAATCACCTGTTTGCAATTACCACGGTTAAGAGACTAACTGCTGTTATGTCTGCTGTGTAGCTACATGTAACCGTGGTTAGCCGTAACTGTAGTTAGCTTAACCGCGGTTAAGGCTGTTCGTGTGACAGCGGTATTAATGGGCTTTGGTTGAAACAGAGGAACGCCAACCAAGGTAGTGAGTAAAAAGTTTTTTTTTTTTTGCTTTACAAGAAAGAATTCGACGTTCCGCGTCCCACTCGCATTCTTTTGCAGGGTTTTCTTCCAGCCGTGGGGTAGCGCCTATTCTCCACAATAAGGCAGACTCTCGATTGGCAGCGCACCTGGAGACCGGTTGATGTTACGGGCTGACGCCTGGATGGGCCAGAATTCCAAAAAAAACCCACTTAAGTCGACGAATCGGGAGTTGTCAAATTCGATGCTGTGGTCGTTCACCATGCTGTGCTCAGCGAGTGTACTCCTTTGTCGTTCGAACTTGCGGACGTCGTTTTTATGTCGCCGCAGCCCCTCGGTGAAGTTCTTTGTTTCCCCCACGTACGAAGTTTCATGATCAGCACATGGCATGGAGTAAACCAGTCCTTGCGCTTTCTCTTCGGGCTGCCTGTCTTTTGGGCGCGGAAAGGCGCATGTGCCAGCGATCCACCTGCTACAACCACTTCCACGAGAAGCATGCCCGTACAGTTTCTTATGGCGAATTACGCGGCTTTCTTCATGGTTTGTGTGGCGATGGTCAAACCCTACCCACAGGGAGTCCCTCGCCTTAAGAAATTGGTCCCCGCAATTTCCACAAACAAAAGCGATTTCGACCGCGTTTTCTTGGTCAGTGCCTGGCAGGCCGACAGCAGTCGGGCGCTGCGACAAAAGGAATTCGTCAGGGTGGGCTCTGGGAAAACGGCACCTACAGGATGAAAAAGTAACGAGTAACGTGACACCACACGTTACCGAAAAATGTTAACGTAAGTACGTCACCCGTTAAAGTTCTTACATTCTAACGAGTACGTTACTAAGTTACCGAACAAAGTAACGCGTTACCGGTAACGCCGTTACTTGTAACGCGTTACCTCCAACACTGCACAAAGGTGGCCCGATTCCAGAGGCACTGCAAAACCACATGATATATGCGGAAAGTCCACACCGTTAGATGCATAAAGAAAGAGAGAGAAAGAGAGAGAAATTCACCGAAGATTACGATATTGCCTAATGCGAATTCTGAGCGCGCTTCATGTTGGGGCAACGCCAACTGTGTTTGAAGTTTAGGCTATCCGCAGTTGTAGGAATGTAACATTTGTTACATATTGCTGCAGAAACTGCTGGCGCTGGAGTGCTACGCTCACCACTTTGTGTATTGTAGGCTTTGCGAGCCAAGCGAAACGCCGACAGCACCGTTACGACAAGTGAAGCCAACCGCTTGTGTTCGTAGTGTGCTTATTCTTTGTCCTCGTTTGTTTCCGCGCTATACTACAAGCCAGCCGCAGTGCACGTGCCAGCCCTGCATGCACACGAGCTCCGACCGAGGGGCAGGCGCAGGGGCGTAGCCAGGGAGGGGGGGTTGGGGGGGTTCAACCCCCCCCCCCCCCCCCGAAATTTTTCAGTTTTGCTTGCGCATATATGCACACGCACATACAAACGCACGCATGAACATACACAAAGTATGGTGGAACCCCCCCCCCCCCCCCCGAAAAAAATTTCTGGCTACGCCCCTGGGCAGGCGTGTGTGACGGAGGAAGGAAGCGAGGTTAGAGGCCAGTGGCTCGTGATATAGACTCCGCGTTCGCTCTCTTTCGTCTTCGTTCGCTCTATCGGTTACGCCACCGACGCCAACGGCGACGCCGCCCAACGCAGGAACGGGCGCCTAACAGCTGCGTTCTAAAACTTTTATTTGTACAAGGATAAGAGCTCTCCCTCGTAGGGTGGAGGCCTTAGCTCAAGCCCCCATTGGCTCGCGCCACTCCTCTGCAGAAAGCTTTCGTAGAGGGGGGGGGGGGGGCAATGGGCATTTTTCATGAGGGTAGTCTGCGCATGCGCGTCGGCGGTGGCGACCAGCGCCATGTTTTTTGAGGGTCACAGTATGGTGGCTAGAGGGGGAAGTGTGACGGGCGAGAGCGGAGGGCTGTACGAATTCCCAATGAAAGATGGCGGTCACACCAGGTGGCGCTGCCTGCGCAGTAGGTGCTTGCGGCGGCGTTTGTTTGCTTTGCGTATGACCGCTAGACGTTATTTTCACTTGTTTATAATAATCGCTTATACACCGCGCCCGTGCTGTTAAAGGCACTACGTGTTTGCTTCGCTAAAAATCATGTGTTGCAAGTTCTGAGCGGTGTTAAGCAAGAGGAAAAAAAAAACCAATGATTTTAAATCAGACGGAGGTTTTCATATTCAAATGTTTCTTAATATCGGTTCCCTTTGACATGTTTAATCTGCAACAGCGTGCAAAACTGGGCTAGTTGGTTGATTTTCATGGTAGAAGCAGCGCAGAAGTACGGCGAGAAGAAGAACGACGCAGGACAGGCGCTCAACTGCTCAGCGCCCGTCCTGTGTCGTTCTATAGCGTACGCAAAGCTTTGCGTTGGCTTTTCGCGCAACTGAGCAAGCGTCGTACGCTAACCGCTTGCGGGCTCCCGTTAAGTGACTGAAATAGCGGGCCGCAAACGCTAACTTAGCGTACGCTGTTTGATTTTACCATGTTTATAGTCTGCTTCAGTTGAAATAAACCACTTGCTGACTCGAGTGTTTTTTCCTCTTGGTGAATTGTAAACTGTTTCCAATCATCCATAGTGAGTATAGTGGCTGCAGTGCAGTGTGTTTATTATTTTTTTATTTCCTCTAAGTCCGCACCCCCCCCCCTCTTCATTTCCTCTTAATTGTAGGGGGTTCCCTTCAGCGTGAAATGTTCAAAGCATTTACATTTTCCGGCTCCTTTTCCTTGAGGAACTTGGAGATTGGAACGCAGCAGCTGGAGGCTTTTTGATATTGAACATTTTATTTGATTATTTTAGCGATAGTTCTATCTATGCAAAGTCCATGATTTCTGTTAACCTACGGCTTTGGATGCATACTAAATACACGCAAGGAAAATGGTAAAACATTTTTATTCATCACACATTTATCATCGCATACATCGCATAAGAGGTCAAATTACTTGACCTTCCTCAACTTCAAGTGTTTTTGGCGCTCCCTTTGGACACTCCTCTCTTTGTTCAAAGATTTTGTCCAGAAGTGCATACGCGTGAGCAGAAAAAACTGGACTACTTTTGCGGTCAGTTCCTTGCTGTGAATTTCGCAGCCAACTCTATCCAGTTTGATGCCTGCCAAGAACTGCATGAAATCATGTGTGCTGAAAGAGTTCAATTTTTCAGCAGAAAAGAAGAAAGTAAATGCATCCTCCAAGGTTTTCACAAGTTTGGCCAGATTGTCACAAGGATACAATAATCCTCCTTTGTCGAATTCACTGACTAATTCGCTGTTCGGTTTGACAATGGCTCCTGATTTCTTGGTGGCGAGAGTGGAAATGCACTCGTTGCAAGAGCTTTTTTTGTTGAACTTTTTTGCAACATAGCCAGCAACATAATAAATAAGACGGCTGTCACTTTTCTGAACGGCATAGCTGCTGTGGTCACCACTTAGAGATTGCAGTGTAGACCTAGCCCCATCAACATCTCCAACTTCTAGCATATCTTCAATGATATCTCGTATGCCGAAAATGGCATCACCTGTGGCTGGTGATGAAGTGTCAAGGAGAGCTGTTACAAGCTCTGCTGGGGAGTTCCCACTCTTGGGTGGTCTCGCAAGATTATAAAAAGACAAACAATTTACAGTCACGAGGAACTGCCCGGGATTTGGATGGTCATTAGTACCAGAATATTGCCTAATTATCCCGAAAATATTCTCTAGTTTGTCCTGGCTGAGTCGGGCTGTTAACATGTACCTAAAGCCGAGAGACTTTGTCAAGTAGGTAAGAAGGGAAAGCGTGCTACATAGAGTAACACGCAAACCTTCTGCGGTGCTTTTGCTAACGAACCCACCACCGGCTGTCTTTGCTGCTGCTTCCCAGTGATCCATAAATAAAAGGAATGCCTCGAGCTCAGCAACTTTCTCTGATGACGGTCTGAGCCCATCTCGCGGGCACCTGGACATCATCACAGCTATTAGTCGACTCATTCGCTTCACAAGCTCCACTGTGGGCATTAGTTTCGAACGAGAAATCTCGTCAATGTCTGATGTGAACAAAAACATGCCTTTCAAAACTTCATCACTGAACAGTGTGAACGTCAAGTTAACTTTCATTTTCTCAAACGAATTGGGCCGAATGTGCACTCTCGTAATATGTGGCATGGCCTTCAGAGTTAAAGAACTTTTGTCTTTCTCCCATGCTGCCTCAATGTGCTCAACACACGCACGACCGTCTTGAGTGGTGAACCCGGTGCTTACAAATGAGTTGCGAACACATTTCACTAAATGTGGGAAGTCTGAGCAGAAGTGAAGCTTTCTGGAGGGGTCCACAGGGTGGGTAACGTTGCATGTGGTCTTGACTGAGGATGCTGAAATAAGGAAAAAAGAAGTAGTCAGCATCTCTGCTTTTCAAATCCTCACCGTTTCCTCAGCACGAAAAGTGATAGAGGTGACTGAAACTTAATGAGTATACACTGTTCTGGGGAGATATCGCTGATATTGAGATGCATATATTGTTTCATGTATTCCATGCGCATAGCAGGCATGTTGAAATTGGCACAATAGAACAAATAGTGCAGCTTCATACCGCCAATTCCAAATGACCTCCACACGCTTCGATTCCAGGTTGCTCCATCACAGGATACAAAGTCGACGAAAAGTCCGGCTTGTTCTGACAGCAGGATGGCCTCTAGAAGAAGCTTCGCCAGCATTTCTGCTTTGATGTTCCCTTTGGATGAAAACACCCCCAATATCTGTGTCCAGTCACCTGCACAAAATCAGTCACATAGTTAGACTCATGTTTATAGGAAGACAGCTGCCTGACCTGCTAAGTTGTTTCACACAAAATTGAGAGGCTTTCTCGCACCTTACACAAGTGAATTCGCTATGCTGACTAAGCACTCTCAATAAACGTGACATCTAATAAGGAGCCGATTTAAATTCTTCATTAACTTGGCAAAGTGAAATTACTTTTATCAGTCAACATATGTTGGCACACAAATTGATAATAGCGCTTCCTCACCTTGAAAAGGTTGAAACATCATCACCATCCCGTGGTCTGCTGGAGTCGTCCGATCTTCCTCCAAGGTGAACTTTCCAAGATCAACAAAGCCTTCCACTGTCCCTGTAAATAAGTTAAAAATGAAAAAAACTGATTGCCTCCGCAGTATAAAAACAGGCTCTATACCGGGCAAACATGGTGCACCTTCAGTGATCTGATGCTCGATTGAAGAAATGGTAGCGCTTACCTGCTGCATTGACGTTGAAATGCTCAGCCAACTTCATCTCATCGAAGATGATGCCTCCATGTCTACTAGGGATGTCCATATCTTTTGTCTTGATAGCAAGGGCGTCGAAAACTGCTTTGTTAAATCCAAAGCCACTTTTGAAGCTGCGAGTATAGCGCTGGAGACACGTTCTGCTTGGCAATATAAGAACTTTTTGCTTACGAAGCTGCTCGTATAGTTTGGGACTACGCATCCGCAGAAGTACACACTCCAAAATCCATTCCTTCTCATACAACATCCCAGATGTTGATTTTCTTGTAGCTGCCTCGAAGCAGGCCCTGACAGCCATTTGTTGCTTTTCAGGCAAACTTCTAATGCGAGCGTCCAGCACCTCGTCGGCAATTTGTTGATTTGCCTGCCGCATCGCTGCTAGTTCGCGTTCTGCATTCAGCAGCTTTTTCTGAGCAGTACGCAAGCTGCGGCGTGTGTTAGCGAGCTTCTTCTGACGTTTGGACATGCCCCCGCTACACCGCTTTCGCGACATTTGGTTTTGCACCAGTTTTCTGAGATATTTGCAGTGTATGCAGGAGTCACCACTCTCACACACATAAGTACACTTGACAGAAAAGTAATTCCCAGCAAACAATACATACTGTCCTTGCTTTTCCGGTCTCATGCCGCAGCCTTGACACAATGCAAGTGCATGTGTGCTGTCGAGCACCGACTGCGCTTCTTCCGGCGATGAGACGGTACACTGTGAATGCAGTTTGCCCCTCAAGTATACAAAGCAACTCAATGAGTTCTGTTGGCTGATATTAGCTTTGAACTTAACCAACTTAGGCAGCAAGATGTGGTCCACCTGCTCGCCCTCGAGCTCACACACACCGTATAATGCAGAATCACGTTCACTGCAAAACGTTAACTTGTTCCACGTTTTGTCGGGTAAACGGAGGTTACCGCACACACGTTGAACTTCGGCGTCGGCGTGAACTGCACCAGATGTCTCCACCTCGGGAAGAACATTGGGATCTTCGTGCTCCTGCTGCTGCACGTGTGCTTCGGGCTCTTGCCTGCTGTCCGAGTTCGGCTTTCGCCGTTTTTTAGTAGGTCCGTGCTGCTCACATACATTTCTGTCCTTTCTTTTCACGGGCGCTTCTTTGGTGAAGTACTTCGGTGCGTCCGGGAACACCGTAGGTACAGCGTCTTCTGACAAACGCGGACAATCGCGGGGTATCTGAACAACCTCACCGTTTATAACGTGGCGGTATGTCCTTTCAATGAAACTCGCGTCGAAGTGCCGCTCACAAACAACGCTGTCTCTCGTCAGCTCCTTGTCAGCCCGCTTAATATTTCGAGCCCATTGCTCTCGCCTCGAGAGATCCTTCGGGGCTTTAAACACCGAGAGCTTCTCCGAGCACGATCTATACCCGCCTTTACATCCAGGGACGAAGCATGTACTTGCACGACTTGACGGCATGGTTTGCAGAACACGTGGGTAAACAAACGACAGCGAACGCGATCCATCCGAACAAGGTGACGGCACAGCACAGAGAGAACGAACGAGCCAAAGCACGCGTGGCGAGCACCTACTACTACACCAGCGCCCCTTGCGGCGGCCAGAATTTTCATTGCGTTCCGCGCATCTCTCTCACATGGCGGGGATACAGCGCCCGTCACACTTCCCCCTCTAGCCACCATAGTCACAGCGTGGCGACAGGAGCGAACTGAGCGCCACCTGAAGTGGCAGATTTGCAAAATTTTCCGAAAAAACACCAGGCCTCCGAGAATGCCTACCGGCACGCAGCGGGCAACTTCGGAGGCCATGGACCCTCAGTTTCGATTTCAGCGATCTCCACTAGAGGCGCTGTTCAGACCTGAAAAAGGCCGAGTGAGTGAGTCGAGTGAGCAGAAAACGAAGAAGGCTTTCCGCAACGAGTCGTCTTATGCGAATACATAAGGGAACTTTCGTGGTGTCAGTCGGTTTTCGTCAACGTTACCCATTATTGACACTGCAATTTAACTTCTTCTTACATCTACTACAGAGACGTGGGAAGGAAGTGCTGCATTGTGCTTTCATTCTTGCAAAAATTACTAGTTAATTGGGGATGTCTTGATCTTGTTTTCAAAGACAGTAGCAATGCCCGTGACGCCTTGCTGGCCTGCGGCGCGTAGTAGGCCCGTCAGGCACCGAAACACAAGTTCCACTCTGACGGCATCTTCCTCCCTGGGTAGGAGAGAAAACTGGAGGCTCGTCTGCTTGACCTCTCTGCCTTTCCTTCCCTCCTCCCACTACTTTAATTGCCTTAATGTTTCAAGCGTGGCGGTCGGCAATTATAATTTTTATGTCTCAACGAGCATATGCCCGTGGCAGAAAGATGCCGCTTCTTTGCTGAAGCACATGTTTGGTCGAAAGCCACGCAAAACACGTCACTTGTGAGCTTCATTGTAGGTAGAGTTTAACGTATAATGGAAATTAGGCGGCTGTGCATGACAGAACGCGGATAATATGCATGTTATTGAGTCCTTTTACAGGCGATTGATTTATTTCTGCAGAACTCGACGTGAGAGAAATGCGAGATGGTGGACTGGGCGCGATATCGTGAGGACCAGGCTTATTTATGTACAGAGTCGTATATATAAAATTTGCATGTTCTGATGTTATCGAAAAACCGCATCGCATAATCTGAGACACACGATTAATCTGTGCCGAAGGAGGCGATGGTGAAAAAATAAGTTCGTGTTACACGTCAGGGTGTGCCTATTTTTATTTTTTTAAGTACGCGACATGCTATTTAATATTTAGTTTCTTGTGAAGCACACACCCACTTGTGGCAGCTTAGGGAGTAAGTTGTCGGGCTCGATGACGCGAGTTCGTACGCCGGCCACGGCGAACCGCATTCCGATGGGTATACGAAATGCAGAAGCATTGGCGTTCCGTAATTAGATTTAGGTTCAGGAGAAAGAAACCCAGGTCGTCAACATTAACCCAGAGTCATCCACTACGGCGTGCATCATAATCATGTCGTGGTCCTGGCACGTAAAACCTCAAAAATGATGCTGTCATGCATTAAGTATCGGCAATCTTGGGCACTGTCGATACAGATGAACCTCTCTATAAAGAACATTGAACATTGATAGAGCGAATTATTGGTTATAACGAACTAAACATTAACGTTTTTTGGTCACGATTAGTTTCTCTGACATTTATTCTTTTTATAACGAGACCGAAAACGCTAGAGCCACGGCGATGTCGGCTGTAACGAAAAAAAGATATGGTTCACGCGAGGCTCAAAACTCGAAAGGGAGCATAATAATCGAAATATATATTGAAAGACAATTTACAATCCAATATTTTTCAAATGAGGTTGTAAGATTATAAATTTGGTTAAAGATGTGGTTTAAAATGTTGCAGAAATTAGGTCATCCAGCACGAAAAAAAATCGCATTTGATTAAAATAAATGTAAACGCCGGCCTGTTTTATCAAACGAACTTTGTTGTGTCGTAATTTCACCTTCTCATGTTTCTATTTGTTGAATTTGAAATGCGCCGAAGGAGACACCGCCACGGTAGGCTAGTGGTTATGGTGCTCGACTGCTGACCCGTAGGTATACCGGGATCTAATCCCGGCAAAGAAATTGCTGGGTTGCCAGATATTTTTTTTTATTTCGCCAACTCCATTTCTACAAACGTTAGCAGTCGTGCCTAGAGGAATAGCGACCAACACGAGGCCTTGGGACGTTTTCCTCGTAAGTACCGCCATTGTCCTGTGGAGGATCATAACAGGAAGCGACGAAGATACGGTCACTTTTTGGAGACACTGCCGAACCCGTGCCCACCATCCGAGTCTTCTTCCAGATTATCTGGGTGAAATGCCCCGTGTCTTTACTGTAGTAGCCGTTGCTGAAATCATATTGTTCTATCTCGCTGTACCAAGAGTCCACAACGCTCCTTCCTAGAGGGCAGGCGGAGAGAATTAAAGCGGTTAAAAGCATCCCCTCAGACAGTCTATTCACTATCAAAGCACAGCGTCTTCACTTCTCGCGCAACGACCAGTGTTGTCAGCTATGGCCGCATACATTGTGCAACACAAACATTTATTGACACAGCCTTAGTGAAAACCAGCACATAATGGAGCCAAGGAAGGTATAAGGGACGTTAATTGTGCTGTTTTTCTAAGTGTAGTAATTGCGAATACAAGGGTAGTTATTGTAATATAGATGTGAAGATAGTCAAGTGGACGAAAAGACACCTTGCCGCCGGCAGGGACCGAACCTGCAACCTTCAGATTACGCGCCCTAGAAATTCCCTTTCTTCATACAAACATTTATTGCTTCGCATGCTGCCACGTCCTGTAAGCGCGCAGCCCACACACACACACACGCACACACACACACACACACACACACACACACACACACACACACACACACACACACACACACACACACACACACACACGCGCGCGCGCGCGCGCGCACACACACACACACACACACACACACACACACACACACACACACACATTGCGTTTACATACGCACTCATTGGTCGTCATATCTTGGCAGAGTAATTTTAATGCACACCGGAATTTATCAAGGCTTTCACCAGCTAAATCTGTTAGCCCCGCTAGGCGCAGGTCGCGCCGCAATGTTTGGAAACTTCGCGATTATTTCAGAATGTTCAGTTAAGATTACACCCAGGACACGAGTAACTTAGTTCATTCTAGAGCTAGCGCGAGCACCAGCGGTGACGCTGGAAGGTTCGATAAGGCATATATACGCCAAATTTTTCCGCGAGTGTCAGCCGCGCACCGCTACTCTCGACACCAGGCGCCGTCTGTTGGTGCAGACGACTACAGACGACGGCGGGAGGTGATGGCCGTGCTTGCTTTGTGTGTTCGCCGTGTCAGTGCTTTTAGAGCTGTTACAAAATGGCGTTTCAGCTGCTTTCTATCCGTATACTCGGAACGGCAGTACAACGTATAAAAATTCGTCCGGGTGGCACTGTGCCGTCGTTGGGTGCACGAATAATCAGCGGAAAAGGAAGCGGCTTATTCAACAGACCGGCGACATTCACGGGAACACAAGATACATGTGTTTGTGCGTCGTGTATTCAAGACTTCTTCGTGCATTCAAGAAATCTAAGTACACGGGCATCAAACATTTTCGACTCCACGAAAATGGAGCCGCCGCGGCCGGGATTCGATCCCGCGACATTCGGGTCAGCAGTCGAACGCCATAACCACTAGACCACCGTGACGGAGCCGATCGGCCCAGCTGAGTGAGCTTTATGGGCATGCGCTGACCCTCGCCCTGCTTGCAACCCGGCTGTGTCTTACGGCGCGGACGCCCAGAAAAGTCGCCCCTCCTGCACGCTAGTTGAAGATTTGGGCGGCTGCTCCTTTAGCGCTAGTCGATTATTGTGTCGACCATATGGTATATAATTTCGACTATATGGCATCCTTTAACGTGCGCTGATATACGGTACAGAGGCCACTTCCAAAATGCCTCCATACAAATGGTATCGCCACTCCCGGAATCGCACGTGCGTTTTTCGGGTCAGCAGCCGAGCACCGTAACCACTTAAGTAATGAGCCACCGCAGCAGCCCTCTTGAATTAAGAATGTACATTTTTATGTTCTGTTAAATCCAGGCTCTCACTGGGTCTCTGGACCACAACCGGCGTTCGCTGGCGCACCAAAAACGTCTACTCTTAATTATCCGTGCTCTCGCGGGGCGCTTCGGGGGACAGATGCGTCACTCTCTGGAATCAGCTCGGCTTCTATAGCCCTCACTCTTGCTACTATACCACAGCGCATCCTTGACCTCTACTTGCAGGATTCCGGAAGAAATTACCATACCCTGAAAACACTCTTCTCGATCACTCTTCGATCAGTTTACTGTCCGTTGTTTACAAGCTATTTACAAATATGTTAAGAGCACCTTAGAATTCAATCACTCTAAGGACGAAGAAGAATTTCGTACGGGCTGCTCGAGAATAGACCATATTCACACTGTCAATCGGGTGACATAAAAATGCACGGAATATAACCAACCCCTATATATAGCCTTCATATATTACGAGAAGGCATTTGATTCTGTCGAGATATCAGCAGTCATGCAGGCATGCGGAGTCATGGCGTTGACGAACCATGTATAAAGATACTGCAAGAAATCTACAGCATCTCCGCAGCCACCATAGTCCTTCTTAAAGAAAGCGACAAACTCCCAATAAAGGAGGGTGTAAGGCAGGGATACACGCTGTCCCTAATGCTATTCTCCGCGCGCTTACATGAGGTTTTCAGGGCCCTAGATTGGGAAGAGTTAGGGATGTGAGTTAATGGAAAGTACCTTAGTAACCTACGATTCGCTGAAGACATTGCATTGATGAGTAACTCAGGGTAAGAATTGCAACTCATGATTACAGTGAATTAGAGAATGAAAGCAGAACGGTAGGCATGAAAATTAATATGCAGAAAACTGAAGTAATGTGCAACATTCTCGGAGGAGAAGAGCGCTTTGCGATAGGTAGCGAGGCACTGGAAATTGTGAAGGAATACGTCTACTCAGGACAGATAGCGACCGCGGAGCCGAACCATGAGACTGAAGTAACTAGAAGAATAAGAATCGGATGTGGCTCATTCGGCAAGCATTCTCAAATCATATCCCTCAAGAGGAGGGTATATATAAGCTGCATCTTACCAGTACTTACCTACCGAACAGAAATCTGAATGCTGGCAAATAGGGTTCAACTTAAATTGAGGACGACGCAGCGAGAAATGGAAAGGGACAAGAAGAGAGCAGATTGGGTCAGGGAATAAACAGGTGCTACGGACGTCTTAGTCGAAATCAAGAAGAAGAAATGGACATAGGCAGGGCATATAGCGCGTAGGCAAGATAACTGCTGGTCATTAAGGGTTAGTGACTGGATTCTAAGATAAGGCAAACGAGCGAGGGGGAGAGAGAAAGCTGGACAGGCAGATGAGCTTAAGAAGTCTGCGTGTATAACGTGGCCGTAGCAAGCACAGGACCGGGCTGATTGGCGGAACACGGGAGAGATCTTTGCCCTGCAGTGGAAGCAGTCAGGCTGCTGCTGCTGCTGCTGATGATGATCATGATGAGAACACTCAAGGCCTCCACGCAATCCGTGTTGCGGCTTTTGCGCCGCGTATCCCTCTTGCACAAGGGTTTAGACGGTGTGGACAGCGCGAAAGTTGTGCATGGTTTTCACGCTTAGCCGCATTCTGTACACCACCCATATCTCAAGTTGAACCGCACAGAAACCAAATGCGTGAACGCCATGATCGCCTCGCAACTAAGGCAGCCCTGTACCTTCCTCGTAGCGCAAGCGCAGCCAAACTCTTTGAACTTGGCATGCGTAACACCCTTCCTAAGATAGCTGACGCACACCTTCAGGCACAGTACTTAAGACTTTCTGCGAGCACCACTGGCCGCCATATCCTCGCCTCCCTGCGCATCAACATGCTCGCTAATCAGCCAGTCTTTATAGCCATTCCTTGGCACAATCATGCATACTTCCCTCATAGTTAAACGCTTGCCTCGCAATGTCTCAGATTTACTGAACATCACATCGCTCGCCGCGTAGCTCGCGCACATGGCCTTCACAGCAGTTATACGGACAAGCTCAGGATGCCAGTTGGGTAGACGCCGCTTGTACAGTACAAGAAGCTGTAGCAGTTGCCTACCACCCTGCTCTACCTCATCCCTTGATTCACCGCCTACCCTCAGGATATACAGCTGAGGAGGCAGAGGAGACCACCATCGCCCTAGCCCTTGCAATATCTGACGCACAGTACATATTTAGTGATTCAGAAACAGCTCTGTACAAATATGCCAGGGGCAGGATACACCTCCCTGCCTGACAGTTACTGAACACCCTCACGCAAAATTTGCCACGCGTGGTAGCTCCAGTGGGTGCCGGCTCATTCAGGGATCCCCAGAAACGAGGCTGCCCATAAATCTAGGCTGCCGGGCTCAGGAGAGCCTCTATTCGGGCTTCTCAAAGGAAAGGGCGCACACTTTTGCAGAGCTCACGCAGAGCTGTCTGTCTGTCTGTCGTCTACTCCATCCCATTGACGGGGCGTGGCATGTGGCTATGCATAAAAATGCAGTACATAAAGATTATCTGTACATGGCATATATGTAGGACCCGCTCTGTCCCCTTATTTTCTCACTCACTTTATTAAGCAACGGGCACATATATTTATTATGTAGTTTTCTAACTGCTTCAACTGCATTTCAGCAAGATATGCTCCATTTTTTTTTTCAATAACGCTAACTCCAAGTAAGCAAATCAAGAAAGCCCCCGTAGGCTACTACATTACCTAGGCTACCGTTATTGCCTTCCTTTGGAAATGCTGCGATGCTCTCGGCATATTTAGCTCCTCCATGGTCAAGACGGTCCAGTTTCGCTAGCCTTACAGCCCTTCGCTGGCAATGTTCGTTCAACTGCAAAGCGTAAGAGAGAACGGAGAGAAACTTTCAAGATCATATTTGTTTTCAGCCATGTGTACGTGATTGTAGCACACGCCATAGCCTATAGAAAAAAGTACGGCAGAAATTTACTAAAAGCAACACTGTTTTTTCACGAAGCAAGTAATATACATTTATTGACCGGTGAGGCTTTTTCTAACTGAGCCGAAAGGTGGGTGGCCACTTCAGACCAAGTAACCACGAAGATTTGCATTTTTAATTCCTCCGAATCAGTTCGCAAAAAAAAAAAAAAAGAACGCATGACACCTTATACAGCAAGAACATGAAAAGGAAGACTGCCATATCACGCTGCCGCGTGTTCCCGTATCCTAAACAGCGCAAGGGGAAAACTTCCGGCCGCCGTCCCATGCGGGAGTGCCACGTGGCCTGCATAGAAACGTCGAGTATGACGTCACTGGTATAGCGGCACATCGCCGTCGACTCCGATTCTGGCAATGGTGATATGATGACGGCAAAATAGTGAGGACCGCGAAGCGGCATGGCGTAGGTTACCCCCCCCCCCTTGCACTGTTACACGGGCCAACCGCTGACAATAAGGATACTTATGCAACGACAGGCAGAACCTTCGCTTTCATTCACGTTTTGAGACTGTGGTGTGACGTTGATCATACGTAACGTTTCCGTCAGGTCACGTGACTCTCCCGCATGTGACGGCGACCCAGAGTTTTCCTATTGCGCTCTTTAGAACACGGAAATACGCCACGATGCCTTCCTTTTCGCGTACGCTTGTCCTGAGCCATTGATTTCTTAGAAAATGCAGTAAAAAGAAAGCGATAAAAAAGTTCGGATACTTAAAGGGGCCCTGCGAATGGTTAAAAAAATTCTGTCGATCGGTAGTCGATACACCTGTGAGCATTTGAGTTAAACATTACAGCGCAGCACGTGGCAGGGAATTTACAATTAAAGTTCAAAGTCAGCTAGAAATCACTCGCTCTTCTCTTGACAAGTGATGCCATATAGGCTTCCAAAGCAACGTCGAACGGCGCCACTGCTCTTATCGCAACTGGGGGCATCCACGGCCACAACACTGCCGCCCCCGCTTCCGCGCACGCGCGGAGCTCTCGGATTGCATCTGTGGTGCGTCACAATGTAGCTGTTGCTGACCAGCAAGTGCTCTGGGCCAAATGAGGAGCGCATGCGCGCACGTGTCCTCGCCGCCGCCGCTGGCAAATCCGGTGACAAATCGCCTTCGCGGGCAGCGTCTGCCCCCAGAAACGCATTGCTCAGCCGCGCGAGCGTCGCGCCCAAACTTCAGCTTGGGTTCCCCATACCCGAATCAACTACGTCACATACCCAAAAGACACGACCATTGGCTCATCTGAACATCGTGAGCTGCATAATTACCGTGACTGCCGCGGAATGTCGCGGCGCGGATGAACCACGCGCAACGTTTATACGCTGGCCGCGCGCGCGTTCGAAAAAAAAAAAAAGAATCTCTTCTTCGTCTATTCTAATTTCTCTGAGCTCGTCATAAATCACTTCTGTCACGAGACAATAATGAAGAGCAGATTGCCTGTTTTCGTCTTCACACGTGATCTCCGGGTCTCATTTGGTCCCATGTTAAAGGGGTACTGACACGAACATTCTCAGTCGTCGTTTATTTGCGTCAAATGAAAGCCCAAGTCCTTAAGAGCCTAGAAAAGGTAGTTCTAAGCGCGAGTGCACCCTGAAAAAGTAATTACAATAGGTTTTCAAAAGCTAGTTTCGGTTCCTACTGTACCCTGACGTCACAACACGGTACGAGTTTCTCGTCACCTGCTCGCGCAGCACATAGTGACGCTTCCACGGCCGCTCCGTACCGTAGCTCCGTTGGTGACGCACAAGCGGCCATTTTGAATGTTTTGGTGACGCACAAGCGGCCATCTTGGAAGTTTTGGTACCTGACGTCATCAGAAGTAGCCAGACTGCTGCGTGAAGTCACCAGAATTAGTACTGTAGCCGGACGTCAAGCTAGTGTCGATGTCGGTAGGTGCGCCATGCAATAATTGACCTTAATATCAAAATAAAGTACCTTATCAGCATTTGCTGGGCTTAACACTTGCTCAGAGTCGTCTCTGCATACAGTAGATTTGTATGGCAGAGTAAACTTGCCTTCGAAAAAAGGTGTCAGTACCCCTTTAACTTTATCAAGTCTATATTGCTCGCACAGCTCTAGCAGCAATTCCCGTCAGTGTCTGCAGTCCGTCAAGTTCATGTATGTGGGCATTCATGTCCCCCAACAGGATGACTCAGCGCCATTACCAAATTCCTTAATATCTGTGCTCAAGCACTAACTTCTCATTATTTTCTTTGCAGCTACTTCCGTTCACGAGCAAGCTACCTCCCACCAGGTTCCACTTACCCTGCCTTAATGGGGCCCTGCAACGTTTTTCTTCATTGAAAGAACTTATTGTCTCACGAATCGAATGCCGCAACAATTTTTAGAATTCGTCAAGTACGAGTCGAGTTACAGAGATTTGCCGCACGCTTGAAGCGCTTTCTCTCAGATCCTTTCGTACCAGCGAGCGCGCTGAAAGCTACAACGGGAAGCGGACACAAAAAGGAAAGATGCGTCTCTTCATCGGCGCGCGTCTTGATTGAGCACTTTATTTTCATTTTTTTTTCTTGCAACACGAGGCTTACTTTCAGTGTGATTGCGAGATCGCGCGGTCGCGTGGCGGCATCCCGCGGCGGCCACGGTACCAATGCAGCTCACGATGCTCAAATAAGCTAACAGCCGTGGATTTTGGTTACATGGCGCAGTATTTATGGGTGTATGACATCATTTGTAGAGAGAAGAGGGAGCGATTTCCAACTGACTTTGAGAATTAATTGTAAATTCTAGGCCGCTTGCTGCGCCATAATGTTTGGCTCGCGTGTTCTCAGGAGCCTCGACTACCGATTGGCAGCGTTTTCTCTCCATGCTGAAGAAGTGCTGCAGGGCCCTTTTAAAGCCAGGGAGCGTGATGGACAGCGCGAACTGATGGTATTGAAAGTCCAGGTGTGGAGCAGCTAGTGTAATGATGTAGCGGCTGATGTGTGATAGAGCGTGTCCTATGCGGAGCAGCGAAATCAGGCAAGGGCGCCGAATCGGAAGCGGGGATGGCTGCTTTATCAGCGAGGAAAAGTCGGCCGGCTAACCAAGAAATGCTATCGTCTCTATAAAATTTACCTGTGGACGTTTATCGGCTTTTTTGTCGGTATAAACCGACAGCAGGGAATGCTAATCGTAGGCGTGTTAGCGTTGTAAGCAGGCCAGAAACAATCATCACAAAAATATCAATAAGCACGCACACGTATTTGGTGGACCCATAGTTAACACGGTTTTCAGAAATATATGTAAACGGATAATACAAAGAATAATTTATTCTAGAAGGGCCAAAATATGACATGACTGCCATCATTTTCGGTGTTCTCATACAGGCGGAACTACGTTTGTATACTACATAAAAACAAACACTCTATCGGGTATTCAAATTCAATAGTTGAATAAATAAATTTATTCTAGAAGGGCCAAAATATGACATGACTGCCATCATTTTCGGTGTTCTCATACAGGCGGAACTACGTTTGTATACTACATAAAAACAAACACTCTATCGGGTATTCAAATTCAATAGTTGAATTTTTTTGCACTAACCTTGCGGGACATTTTCAGTGGTGGGACGCCGTGCTTTCGTCGGTAGTAGTTGTGACGCCTCAGCACTTGCTGTCGAATATTTCGGAGATTGTGGGGTATCTCGTATCTAGAGAATGACTGCTGTGACAAAAGGGAAGAGAAAACATCCCTTAGACAAGTGAAAAACTCGCGCATACCCCCTTCTCCAGGGCAGGGTAGCCAACCGGACTCAGCCCTTGTTAACGTCCCTGCCTTTCTCTTATTTTGTCTCTCTGTCTCGAGTTGCCTACGTCGGCATTAATGAAACCAACAGGCAATGAAGCTAAGGATGGTTTAGGGTACATTATTTGTATGTTTTAACTGTCGTGCATGTAGTAATTATGACATAAACGGAAAATAATTAAAGCGGATGATAAATCAACTTGGCCCTGGTAGGGACCGAGCCTTCAGCCTTCGGATAACGCGTCCGATGCTCTACCAAACGAGCTACAGCGACGGTCGCTTTCCCATCAGTGGCGTAGCAAGGGGGTGGGGGAGCACACAGGGCCCGTGCCCTCCCCCCTCCCGAATTTTTTTTTTTCGCCATGGCACACAGAGCACAAAATGACACTCGACCACATCTGCCTGCCCGGCCCCCACTTCTAGTCAAGGTGGTGCCCCCTCCCCCCCGAAAAATTTTGTGCCTACGCCCCTGTTTTCCATATACTTTAGTGGGTAATTAGGTTTTTGTGCAATCGTGGGTGTGTTAGCCAGCGCCGCTCGAAGCCATGACGGCGTGTAGAGAACGCTCTTTTTTTGCCACCTGGCATTCCATAGCACGTGATCTTAGTACGAGCTGGCAGCTAACCAATAAACCCTCGCATACTATCTAAGGCATCAGGTCTGACGGAACGAGAGCCCCGCTCCAACAGGGTGACGACAATGATAACGATAGGATAACGATGATGGAACGACCAAGACAATATCAGAACAAAGTGACCACGACAGCATGACAGCGGTTTTATGACGCCGTTGGTATGACAGATGTGGCATAATCACGATGAAATAACGATGATATTAGCATACCACCGCACGATGTCGGCAGCGTCGGCGCAACGGGCACGGAATGATGACGATATAATAACGGCACTGGCATGGTGATGGCTCCTTGATGACGAAGAAAAAAAAAAACCCAGTGAAGAAGATAGAATGAAGACATTCGACCGATGTTGGACAAGTTAATGCTAAGAAGGAATGATCTAACGAAATATACATGATTAAATGATATTAAAGGAATACTAACGTGAAACGACGAATCGGTTTGGATAGCTAAATTGTACACTGAGAACTGTAACTTCGTTAATTTCACCTTCATAGGTTTATTAATAGAGCAGGAATTGAAGGTCAAAGTTTCGTTTTCAAATTTCGCGCCGTCATCTTTGCGCGTGACGTCACGGATTTCAAGGTCCATGTTTTGTATTTTGGCGACATTAGCTGAAAGAAGCTTCCTGAAATTTGGTATGTTAAGTCTGTGGCTCCATAGGAAACAGTGTAACGTTATTTTTACCGATTAGGAACTACGTAGGCCCAAGTAGACGCCATCAAAATCTGTGACGTCACGGTGTTTGGTGCAGGAACATCAAGATGGCATCGCCACCCGCATTTTCTTTTGGAACATTTCCTCGCTTACCAAGGCTCTTCTGCGGCAAGCGTGATGATGTTGAAATCGAAAAACTGAAATTTATGTGAGAAAAATCATTTTTCTTTAGTGGCCCTTTAAATGACGGTGGCGAAATGATCATGGCGGAATGTTTTTGAGTGTTTTCTACAATATAATCTTTGCACGAAATTTCCTGAATTATAAAAAAATAGCACCTACATCAACCCCCGTAGGCTGGCCAAAGTAAGCTTCGCTTTAAAGGCTACGTCAACCTAAACATCACGCATTTCATTTATGTGTCAATATACTGCAAGATTCCCCACTCATACTACGCTTTAATTGCGGTGGTGTTACGTCATAATAAAAACATAATCAATAAGTCCATTGAAAAATGGAGGGCTTTCTAATAAAGTTGATTACCTCCCTGCCAACTTTAAAGCTCACATCACAATCACATTCCAGACAGTTTTATATTTTTGGGGATTCAACTAGTTCACGATCAAAGTTTACGAAAATGACAAAAATTAAATAAAAATCAAGAAAAGCCGCATACCTCCGTGAGATCAGGAAGGCTGGAGATCACCACTAGGGATGCGGCCAAGATCCAGGCGACCACTGCCATTCTTTTTGACAAATACAAGAAAAACTAGAACATTTCTGTAAAAGCCCTGGAACGCGAAATTTGATAAAGCGGCGAGTTGAAGAATCAGCATAACTAAACTTAGTAAAATGACGCCAAGGCTTTTTGTGGATATATTGTTGCTACATTTAATTCCGGTAGTGCAGACCTAGGCCCATATTAAGACAGAAAAGTTCGTATGCTAAAAGAGTTTGTAAGAGCTCACATACAAGTCGGCCGGAAAGTGGCGATTAGTTCCTATAAAAAATAAAAATATGCGAGAACTTGACTCCTGTTCTCTGTTCCTTTTTTTTTAAATCTTGCTATATGTTAGCGAAAAGAAGTTGCATACTCGTAAACAGTTAAATGCCGCTATGTCACACTGACAGAAGGTGTGAAAACTTGAAACATACCTGCGTATGGCTGCTGATCTTCAGTGACACAAAGGCAAATATCGGCTGTCGAAAGGCGTCAGCGCAAAATTCTTTGGTCGAGGCTGCCTACTGAGGGTCACTGCTATTTATATCAAGTCTCTTACTACGGATCTGAAGCTTGGTAGAGCTGAAAGCTGCGCTGGCATAAATTCCGCCGAGAAACAGTGGCAACCATTGAAATGCAGAGATGCTTTATCATGTAGCTATTCCGTCGGTGTCGTCATCTCATTGTCTATAGGACAGGGCTTAACTACAGGTAAATTTCTTGTCGGGCTTCGCAGAACGATCATTGTGCGCTTCTTGTCAACGCTCATTGTCCCCGAATCTCGGTGTCACTATCTCTTCGCTGAGAAGACGGGGCAGGACCGGCAGTCTCTTTGACAGCTTCACGGAACAATTATTGCGTATTTGTCAACAGTGGTTGTCTTCGAAGAACGGCTGTCACAGGAGAAGCAGGAGCACGTACTTGCGTAGCGCTACGCTTGTGAGCGTATAGCAGAGACTCCAGAATATTTACGGTTGCAATGAGAACTTTTTTGGAAGCGCCGAAGTTTCGACTTTGGCAATTTGGCCAGACTTTCGGCCAAGGTTGCGCCAAAGGTCGCGACACGAAAAAAACTTGTGCATTACTGTTGTTTGTTGCAAATTTCTTACGCGGGAGTGCCTCACATGACTATAATAGAAAATAGAGCTGCGCTTACGGACACTACAATGTGGGGCGCAGGGACGCAGCCAGAAATTTGTGTTGGGGGATGTCCGCGAGTGGGCCTAGCCGGGTGACGTTGGGTTTACGTGGATGAAAGTTTGCACTCACTCACTCACTCACTCACTCACTCTCACTCACTCACTCACTCACTCATCACTCACTCAATCACTCACTCACTCACTCACTCACCACTCATCACTCACTCACCACTCACTCACTCACTCACTCACTCCTCACTCACCACTCACTCACTCACTCACTCACTCACTCACTCACTCACTCACTCACTCACTCACTCACTCACTCACTCACTCACTCACTCTCACTCACTCACTCACTCACTCACTCACTCACTCACTCACTCACTCACTCACTCGCGGGAGGGGGTTCAACCATAGTTTATGTATGTATGTGAGTGCGTTGTAAGTGTGCGTGTATAGATACATATGCGAAATTGAAAAATTTC
>NC_051181.1:84120486-84192390 GCF_013339695.2 Rhipicephalus sanguineus | reverse complement strand
CTTTTAGTGTTTCTTAGTTCGTGAATTATAGTGGTTTGATGTCTACACGAATGTGTTCCAGGAAGCAACAGTTAGAAATGTGCGCGCTGAAGAGAGATGAGGAGATGAGAAATGGACGGATGAGAGCAGGAGTGATAATGCGATAGCAACTTTATTAGAACTCGCCAAAAGGGTACCTGCGGATCATTGGTGTCAAGAACAGCAAACCAGTCAGCATTAGATACAGCTTCTAACAATCATCTGTTATAGAAACCAGAGTGCAAGAGCTGGAATAAGAATAGTGGGCAGATATGTAGTGCGCGCCATGACGGGGAAGTGGTCAGTAATGTCAATTTGTAAAGACTCTTACGTGAGATGGACAACAAAAGATTAGACAATGCATGATCGATTACAGTGCTGCATGGAGCCGCCAAGAACTGAGCAAGTAGGGGTATTAATAAGACATTCGTAATTAAAACCATTAAAACGAGATGAATAACAGTGTTCAGGGATGAGTCAATTAATTAATGTGTATAACACATGCTTATCATATTTTTTAGATGCGAAGTATCTTATGGCGGAGTTCAATCCAGTGGTGGTGTGGTGTGCGGCGTGACCACCCTTACTGCGCATGCGCATACCCTCTCCACTCACCCTCTCCCCTTTCCCCCTTTCCACTCTTCCTGCGAAACGCGGGCTAGACATGCCGAAATTCTCTCCTGCGCAACGCCGCGATGAGCACCAGCGCATGCGCGTCCCCTCCCCCTCTCTCTCCTCTCTTACGCTGCCCCCCTCTCGCACGCCTGCCGACTGCGTTCCCCGCTCGCCCTGTGAGAATTAACAGCCAGTCTAGAGGGAAGACAAGACGCGCGTAGCGTTCCTCTTCGCGTTCCATGATGCGAGGTCGGTAGCATAGAGTTTCCTAAATTAACTAGAGGGAAATCTGGCGCTGCGATCGTTCAGCCACCATGGGAATGATGGGTAGTACACGGATTTGCCTAGTCTTTGTACTTGCGGGCTTCGAACGCACTTGTGGCTTTGTTTATTGCTGTGTTTTGGTTTTCTTTCAGATAAAAGAAGGATCGTTGTGAACTTCGTGACGAGATTTGAATTGGTGAGCCTAAAAAGTTAAGTGGTGAAGTGGGAACTGTTGAACGTTGCTGAACTTCATCTTGCGACAAAGCGGATGCAGGCGACGCCCAGCCAAACGGAGCCGAAAGTACGAAGTTTAGACAAATCCGTGTACTACCCATCATTCCCATGCTGGCTGAAGCGCCATGCGTTGCAGCTCCCATAGACACTAGTGCCAGAGTTCCCTCTAGTAAGTATTGTAGGAAACTTTATGGTCGGTAGCATGCACAAAGAACGCCAACGGAACGCGATCGTGCAAGTGCTCCGGCTTCACATCGCCTCATGGTCCCCTTTAGCGGGAAATAGTGTAATTTTTTGTTATATCTGAAGATAACCTTGCCGTTATTTATTCGCAAGAAACAAAAAAAAAGATCTGAGCCTGAGGAAGAAAGTGATCGGTAAAGGCAACCAAACATGAAATTTCTGTTATCGATGTTGAGAAAGTTAGATTATATAAAATTCCAACCAAACTGATTAGCTGTTTTGAATATTTAACGTGAGGTCATGTCTATACTCTGTTCCAGAAGTTCCGTGCAGCACTGTGGAAGCTACAGGCCTCCTCAACCAATCAGGAGGGCGAGCACATCTAAGTGTATCCTTCCGCGGCCCTGCCGTCTGCTAGCGGCGAGCGCTGCAGCGAAAGCGCAAGAGCGTCTCGGGACACTGTGCACTGCGCAGTGAGATGAGCTGTAATTGTGAAAGCGGGTTAAATATTTCCTCGGCACCGTAAAGCGCGCGGTGGATATCGCACAGGTGAACGCGCAGGTGATATCGCACGATATCGCACAGGTGACTAAGGAGTGACCAATCTGCCACCGCGGACTAATCGCAACCCAAGACTGGGTCCTCCGCGGCGCTGTGGACGCTCGGGCTGTGTGGACTACTCATAAAAAGTTTAGACAGTGTCGTACCATTCCTTCGTACTTTATAAGTAAAAACATAACACATACGAGCCACAACAGCGTATTTCTTTCGTCATTTGCATGTTATATACGTACAAGCAAGAACTCTTCTTCAGTAGCATGGAGCCACAAAAATTGTTTTATTACAGAAATGCGACAAAATCGTCATACAAATCACAGCTACAACACGCAGAGAAGCCTTCAAGTAAAAATCTTCCGACGAGACCGCTTGCAAAAGTCATGAGGACAAACAACGGGCTACGTATATGGGGCACTACATCTCGCTTCGCAACAACCTGCGCTCGAGGGTCGTGTATAGCCTTGGCTCTGCTGCACGGAACTTCTGGAACAGAGTATATGTTTGAGCGAGATACCCGATAACATACAGACAGCTGCTTCACCATGGTCCGTGCGTGAAAATGCAGCAAAACACTCCGCTACTTGTAAAGTAATCAAATTGTAGCCGCCGACGAAGCGATTTGCGAGATTCGGGCAGCAGCGCTGTGGTGAACTACTGCGCTGAATGACACGTGCCGCGCCTAGTACACTGTAGCTGTAGCGCCTAGGAAAAGGCGCAGTGGCGCCACGAGAAATCCTAGCGGCCGTCCGTGGCGTTTCGGACCACCGAGAGAGATGGCGCGGCCTGCCGGTCGTGCCGCTAGAGTATATTCTAGTTCACTATAGCCTGTGTCATGGGTGGCTTGTCCCAGCGCCATTACTCTCTCGATGCACGAGCCAAGCCAAGACATGAATAACGTCACTATGCATATGCGCGGCCGCGCCGAGTAGCAGCGCGCATCATTTCTGAAACCAACTGTAGGTAGCAAAACTATGTCGCTCCAAAATCTTAGCGACCTGGAAACTGCGTGCACGGTTGCATGAGATCGCTGAAAAGTTGCTCAAGACGCGCTGACGAGCATGGGATCATTACGTCACGCGAAGGCAGCGCCACTTTAGTGCATACTACTAACGCAGGCCTATATGTACAATTTTATGCAGTAATACTTTTTAATATAAAGAAACGAACAATATTTTAGTACTAACAAAAAAATCGTCGACCGCGTACAGTAATCAACGGTCACGCGGCCGGGTTCATCGGATCGTTTATGTTTTTGTCGCTAGAGGCGCCACAGGTCATTTTTGGCGACTTTCAATTAAGAAATAAAAATATAAATTCATCTCTCACACAAAAAAACACGGTTAGTTTGAGTCAATGCGACGGACAATCTTTCCATCAGTGGAGTCATCTCATTTGATGTTCTGGGCAGTTGTCGGTCCCTTTAACTACAGGCTTAAAGGGACGTTCCGCCACCATTTCCCTATAGCCGCAAGAGCGTACCAGTAGCGTAGCCAGAAAACTTTTTCAGGGGAGGGGCGTTTGAATTGTACTTTATGTATGTGCGTGCGTGCGTTTGTATGTGTGCGGGTAAATATAGACATGCAAAACTAAAGAATTTCGGGGGGTTGTATGTATGTATGTATGTATGTATGTATGTATGTATGTATGTATGTATGTATGTATGTATGTATGTATGTATGTATGTATGTATGTATGTATGTATGTATGTATGTATGTATGTATGTATGTATGTATGTATGAATATAAATGCGTTTATGAGTGTGTTCTAATTGTTCGAAACTTTTTCTATCATCGTGACGTGAAATACGACCTTGTGCTGTCGCCTCGCAGGAGAATGTTACTTCAAGTGCTGCACAGGCGCCTGGTGCTGTAAGCAGTTACATTAAGTAAGATAAATTCCACGAACTTTCTTTCACGCGGCGCAACAACCACCTGTATATTGCCTCGAATGTAAGCTATTGTTTCCTTTATGATACGGAAGAGTGACGTGTTACTTCGACCGCAATCGACAATGAACGACACCTATCGTCATTCACGCCGAAGTTGGGACAATGGAAGCGAACATTTTATAGCAAAGCTGTTATGTTCCAGGTTTGCCGTGTGTCACAGATAGAACATTATCATCATCATGAGCCTGCGCACACTCTCTTCGTCCCCTTCTTCGTCGCATTCTCCTTCTTCCTCTTCTGCTTCACCCCCAGAACACGTGCGACGATTTGTCTGGCGTGGGATGCAATAACTCTGATGGGTGAGAGAACGAGTACAGAGAGTGAGAGAAAGAAAGAAATAGAAAAAGATAAATTCCTGGCGAAAAACGTTTCTTGGCGAGGCGGGACTCGAACCAACATCCCCACGATCCGAAGGTGAGCGCCGTATAACCGCCCGACTATCCAGGCACGCTAGCAGAGCAAGCATAGCTATGTATAGTATAGTATAGCCATTGATGGGAGAGAGAGAGGTGAGAGGGTAAAAGCCCAGCCAAGCCAGGATCAGCTGCCCACCAGCTCTGTTCTGACACAGCCTTGCGCGACTTAATGCAAGCTTCGCTAATTTCTTCTTTCACGGGGTCTTCGTAGCAGACCAAGTGTCATCATTGAGCGATGCAGCTGAAGATTTTCCGCTATAATTAAGAATTTCATCAACAAGAAAATTTCATCGCACGTTTTTACCGTAAGCAAACGAGACATGAGTATAGGTGGAGTAGACGTGCACGCGGAAAACTTGAAACAAAACTGCAATTCCTGGCTTACCAGCGAGAGCGATGATACCTGCTGCTTTTGATATATTCGACGAAACTTGTTCAATGGTTTGAACAAATCCTTAAAATGCTTTGATTCTAGAAGCTCGTATAACATAACTGTTGCTTCAGTGAAATTGGCACGGCTGATTAAAGAGCCCTGCAACACTTTTTCAGCATGGTCAGAAAGCGCTGCCGATCGGTAGTCGAGGCTCTCGAGAACACGCGAGCCAAACATTATAGAGCAGCACGCGGCCTGGGATTTACAAAAAAGCGGTTAAGCTAGGTCTAACTGTCCCCACGTGGGAGCGGCCCGCGGTGTCACCGTAAGGGATGGCACTTCTCCGGATCTGTAAATAAAGTTCTCCGTACCGTACCGTATTCTCAGTCAGCTAAAAAGCGTTTCCTCTTCTCTCGACAAAAATGATGCTTACGGCGTCACTGCTACTGGCCGCAACATTGGCTGATTTGAACATGGCGCGCTCGATAGTTACTGCGGCCGTCGCGGGATGCCGTCACTTGCCCGTGCGCGCGCGTGATCGCACTGAAAGTACGCCGCGCGTTCGAAGAAAAAAAAAGAAGAAACGCTCAAGGTCACGAGGCGCACGTGACGAACCTTCTTCCCTCGTGCAACCCCTCCCGCTTAGATTCCAGCGCTTTCGTGTGGACGAGAGAAGAGAGAAAGCAATTACAGCGTGCGACAAATCTTTGTAACTCCGCTCGTACTGGACTGATTGAAAAAAAAAAAATTTTGCGATGGTCAATTCGTGAGGAAATAAGCTCCTTTAGTGAAGCCATTTCATGACTACTTGAAAAAGGGTTGCAGGGCCCCTTTAAGATAACAAGCTGCAATTTTATTACAAAGATACAAGATAGGTTCTGAGGGGTCACCGAGTTTTGTTCCTATAGAGAATTTCTTTTATTGATTTTGTTATTTTTATCCATGTTTATTCTCTTGTGTGTCTTGTCAAGTTTTGTGCGCTGCGCAAAGATGGATAAGTTCCAAACTCGCGCGCCTATCAATCCTACTACTGTTATTTTTAAACACTGCGCACCAGAGCAGGGCTATTCGAGGAGTACAGTATATAGTATACAAGAAACAGAGAGGTAGTAGAACATGATAAAAAATTAGCGTAGCTTGCACTAAGTCGAGGATGGCTGGGTCGCAGTAGAGCTGGAGGGCACCTAGCACCTAGGTCCTGGCTTGGCTAGGCTTTTTACTCTGTCAGCTCTGTCTTTCCCACCCCTTGCTATACTATACTATAGGTGTCCTCGACTGAGAGACAGTTACTGTGTCACTCCCCCACCTTTCTATTTTCCTTTTTCCATCAAGAACCTCTTCTCCAACGCTCAAGTTTGCGCAGCGCCGTCCACCGCCCCAGCGGAGAGAAGGGAAACCTCCGGTAGCTCGGACGGGTCGGTCTTGCTTGGTTTTTCCATTGCGCGCAAGGAGAACGTGCTGCCCGGGGCTTCGCGCATTGGAGGCCGCGGCGTCCCAAGGCATTCCCGCTGACCTCCTCTAAGCAGCGTAACCGATCTCTGGGTCGGTCCCCTCTTTTGGGTGAAATAAAGTTTTGATCATCATCATCATCATCCCCGGGGCTTTTATCTCGCATTTTTCACGCTATGGGTGCCGTTCCTTCGTCGTACTCGAAAGCAGGCATGCAGTCCTGCTGCATTGTGAACTGTCACAAAAGTTTAAAAATGACTAACAGCCGAAAATTGCCCGTCAAGCTCTACCGTTTCCAATGCAAGCAGTGCGAGGAGCCGATGCATCAAGAGTGGATTATGGCAGTTCGCCGCGATGCTTTCGCGGTCTTGTCACCTTGAAGTAATTTTTGTCGTACAAAGTATTACGAACTATTAACGGGGAGAAACGCGATGATCGTGCACATTTGAAAGGGAAGTGCGTTTGTGAACCGAAGCTACAACAAATAGACAGTCGCTGTACGTTTCGAGATTGCGCGCTGGCTTTCCGAGTCAACCATTTGTAATGTGACAGCAGCGGAGCATGTGGGCTTATTACACCACAGTTTAAATAACGAACCGGGAGTACTAAGTGTTTAACTCAGCTGATTCCAGTACATTTCCCGTCGCGGCTCACTGTAAACAGATTTAAGCTGCATGTTTGCACTGAGCGTTTATATTGGCCTTGCATGCGACACGCCGTGATTGCTTAGCAGGCTGAAGTGTTGCGCTGATAAGATCGTGGTCATGGGTTCGATTCACGCATACGGCAGCTGCATTTCGATGGGAGTGAAATGCAGTAACACCGGCGTACTTAGATTTACGTACACTTTAAAGAACCCCAGGTGGCCGAAATTAATCCGAAGTCCCCCACCACGGCGTGCCTCCTAATATTGTCGTGCTTTCGGCACGTAATATATAGCCTTGCATGCGCGTGAGCCGCGGGCAATATACAGCTGCCGCTTTGGAAACGAGCTGAACAAAGAACGAAGGCAGACGCGCTTATCATCGGGCACAAATCTCGGCATAATCATAAACATGCGCGCTCCCAGTGGGTATTGTATAGTATGATGCTGACCAAACGAGCTGTCGAAACAACCAAAGCGACATTCGAATAAGCGAACACGGTGCGTGATCAGGCGTCGATATTATTCGAAATAAAACACGCCTCTGCAAGAAACATGCATAGTCGAAGTGGGCATGAAATGTTTATTATTTTTTTTGCGCGTATCATTATGCTGTCAAAGGGAGCTCTAAAAAAAATCCAAGGGGACATTAAACTTGCGATCCAACGTTGTTATCCTTCGATGCAAACCTCGGCAAAAGTGAAACTCCCACGAAACTGAACACGTCGCATTGCAATGCAGCCAGTGACGCAACTGGGGAGAAGTAAATTTATGCTCTTAAAACTGAGCTCATAATAAATTTAAAGCCGCACGACAAACTTTGCATCCAAGCAATCGAAAAGTTATCGATAGAAAACGGACGTGAAAGCGTGGTGGATGTTTGCTGACAGCTCCGAGTAGACACGACTGCCGAAAGGTGCGTTTTACCGGTAACATAATTACAGAACTCGCGCAGCCACCTCCCTATTCATGTCAAAGAATTGTGCCCGTTCAGCATCGGCACGCGCGTAGCGCTCGCACAAACAGCATATCCTTGACGACCTGCTCGGTCCCGCAAAGGTGGTCGATCAACCGCCCTCCTCTGGTGAGATTCCCACCGTGAAAACAGTTTTTCCATCTCTGCGATCTTTCTAAACCTTCAGAGCAAGCAACACGTGAAGCTGCACGTGCACGGATGGATGGATGGATGCTATGAGCGTCCCCTTTGTAACGGGGCGGTGACATGTCTGCCACCAGGCTCGGAGAAAAAAAAAAAAAACTTCCTTGTTTTATGTTGGCCTAATACCTTATTTACATTGATTAAATCTATGTTATTATACCAAAAAAAATATAAATTCACGGTCTATCTCTCTGCCTCTTAAGGCAGAATGACCTTATTTTTCCCCCCATTATTTATTTTTGTTCTTTATCTCTACTTTTCTGCCACCAATACTCTAACCGTCTCTTACTTATTTCTATCGCGGACGTGTTCGGCTTTCCATTGTTGTCCCTAAAACCCAAGGCTTCATGTAGACTCGTGCCCACACGTATACCTGGGTGAATATCGCCACATTCAATCAGTACATGTTCCATCGTTTCCTTAGTTCCCCCGCAGCATGTACATTGTTCTTCTTCTTTACTGAATCTCGCTTTATAACTACGCGTTCTAAGGCAGCCCGACCTTGCTTCAAACAGTAAAGCGCTTCCCCTTGAATTATCATAAAACCTTTCCCTCCTTATTTCGTTTTTTCCCTTTCGGTAGTTACTCAGAGCCGGCTTCTTTTCCATCGCTGCCATCCAATAAGTCCTCTCCGCCTCTCTGACCTTCCGCTTAATGCTCCTTGTTGCCATATCGCCCGCACTGCTAGCCGTATATTTACTGGTGAGCCTCCTAGTTCTTTTTCTCCACTGCGTGTCAACGCTTTTTCTATACAAATACCTGAAAACCTTCTCTGCCCATCTACTCTTCTGCCGGGGTGAGAGCCAGCTCTGTCCAGCTCTGTCCTACCCTAACCCATATATACTATCTAAGATAGATCCGATACACACGCACCACAGTGCATGTTCTGCGACAATAAAACAGCCACCCTGTACCACATGGTATGGGAATGGCGCACACTGCACAGCGCGTGCAGTGTGCGTGAACGTACCGAGACAGCGCAGTCAAAAGGCAGGTGCGAGGAGAGAAGCGACCGGTTTTTGCTAGAAAGGCGGCGAAACGCGTGCGACGCAGCGCCCCCTGGCCGAGCTATGCTTGCTGTCTTTTTCCTCTATCTTTTTTCTGTTTCTTTGCGTCTCTTTCTCTCTTTGTCTATTTCTTTCTCTGTATTTCTATCTTTTTCTCTCTTTCTTTCTCTCTATTTTTCTCTCTCTCTTTTCTCTCTATGTCTTTCTTTCTCTCTCTCTGTACTCGTTCCCTCCGCCTCCTTTCCCACCCCCTCACATCTCTCCTCCTCACTCTCACTTTCCTTTCCCGCCCCCTTGCCATGCTATACCATACAAGGCTATGCTATACGCTCTGCTAGCGTGCCTAGATAGCTGAGTGGTTACGACGCTCGCCTTCTTCTCTCGTCTTGACAAGTGCGCTAGAAGCTAAGCCGGGAGGGATGGCACGAGGGAAAGAAGTTACATCAGCGCGCGGCATGAAACGCGTTCGCTCTCCCACGCTGTGATTCACGTGCGCGCTATAGTGTGGCTACTGTATAATGTTAGCCGACTATGAGGGAGAATAAAATGTTTATTTGATGTTCTGTGAAAAGATCGGTCAGTGGGATCCTTAGTCCGGGATCCCATTGGCGCGGGCCGCTGTTTCACGAGGGCCTCTTGGCTTTCGGATTCGACCTGGACAGAGCTGCCTCTCACCCTCTAAGGTTTATTAGATGTGAAGCATCTTATAGCGTAGTTCAATCCGGTGGTGGTGGTGGTGGTTTTTTTTGTCTTGTGTTGCATTGGTTGAATTATGGGGACATTCCCATACCATGTGGTACAGGGTGGCTGTTTTATTGTCGCAGAACATGCACTGTGGTGCGTGTGTATCGGATCTATCTTAGATAGTATATATGGGTTAGGGTAGGACAGTGTCTGCAGGCGACTGCACGCGACTTGCGATTCCTTACTGAGGTTTGGCCCCGGGGTCGGAAGTTTCCGTCTTTCGAGTCCTTGTTGTTGTAGAATTTCTGTATATGAGAGAAGCGGGTCCAAACGCGTAGTCGAGGGTGGGTGCGATATGCCGAGATCGGAGGTCCGGAAAAGTAATTCTCGGGCCGAGGCGTGGGCGAGCTCATTGCCTCTAACTCCGCAGTGGCTGGGCATCCATAGCTGTTTCTATTCTACCTCTGAGCGTGGTGATGATAGCAGTGTGAGACTCGGTGCGCAACGGGGCCAATGTGGCCTTTGCGGAAATTTCGGTAGGCTGCTTGTGAGTCTGTAAGAACGAAGGTGGACCCGGGGTTTCGTACGGGGAGGGCAATTCCTGCTTCCTCCATACTAGTTACGTTTATGTCCTGGGCTGATGTACAATCAATCTGTTTTCCTTGATGAATGACGCTTGCCGTGTATTTGCATTCACTGGTCCAGTTGCATCGACAAAGGCGCCCTCAGTGCCTTAGTACTTGTCGTGAGCCTTGGCCCGTACCCGACGTCGATGTTCGTGGAACTCTGGATGCATGCTGTCTGTTTCCCTCTCCTCTGAATGTGGGCTTCGATGCCAAGTTCTGATAGTGTTTTCCGTGCCGTTTCAGTGACGGCCAGGCATATGACTTGATTCGTGTGGTGTGCTGGCACGGTGCGGGCACGTGGCGGCACCCCGTGGCAAGCAACGCATCTGATCGCAAGAAGAACTCGTGGTTTATGTCGGCTATTGGCTAATAGCGTGCTATCTGTTGTTCGACGTCAAACAGTGGGCCCCCCATCCGCCAAGGAGAGTCAGGACACACCTCTGTGTGAAGGGAGCGTGCTTGAGAAAATGGTAACTTCGCTCTCCGCTTCTAAACTCTACATTAGGGGTGTGCGAAGAGTGAAATTTCATTTCGAATAGAATTCGAATCGAATAGTGCCGAATAGTAGCGAAAAATATCGAATATCGAATGTTAAATATTTTACTGAGAATTCAAAGAAAGGACAAAGAAATGAAATGAAATTGGGACAGCTTTATTATGCGCTTGTTCGGGAGGGTTCTTTTTTCAGCTTTCATGGGCGCGGGGGCATGATGATAGAAGTGCCGCCATTCCAGTAAGCAGCGGCACTCCTAAGCTCCTAACGGTTAACAGAGGGGGGGGGGGGGTAAGTAGCAAGTAGTTTTTTTTTCTATGGTCGCTCAATACGGCTCATCTCACACTGGCAATGTTGTGCTTCATCGTCACTGCGCTCAAAATTCTTCTGGCACCCGTTCACAGCAGCGTTTAACTGCGCGCCGGAACTGTAGGAGCTTCTGAACGAGCGGTGCGGCGTGCCAGCGGCGAGTGCGCAGCGTGAACAAATATGCATGTGACATGTGAAGTCAGTCACCGAAGGTTTCGCTGGCCGAAGTCGGGACGTTTTACGGCCCTTGCGGCACACGCGACCGAACTATATGTACGCACGATGTCCGTGCCTTAGTCTCAGAAGCAAAGTTGTGAAGGGCTTGGCAGTTTTCTCATGTGTTTATTTTTTAGCGCGGAAATGACATAATCTCCTTTAGGATAAACATGCGCTCGCTTTTGAACCAGGCTATTGGCTAAAATTTTACGAAAGGCCTGTACTGTAACGACGTTAGCGTTAGTTTTAGCCACCCTAGTCTAACCAAGTTGCACCATTGTCTTTTGTCGCGTTTTAGATGTTCGTCCTGTCGAATTACTCGAAAATTCGAACACTAGCTATTTGAAAGTAGGATCTAATTCTTCGATTAGGTATTAACCTATTCTAATTTGAAACTCGTGTATTCACACGCTCCTATATATTTTACATGCCACGCATGACTGCAAGGTTTGGCTGACCTGTCCATAGCAGTGTCTGCTTTCCGCAGGATGTGTTTTCTCACCAAGCTTCAGGGGTGGTTCATGACCCTTTTAAGGCTGCGATAACATATAGTTGGAAAAATACTGGCATGCCAGGTCTAATCATCAGTGAATAATGTGTTTGTAAACTGTGTTCTAAAATGTGTTTTTTTTAAAACGCGAACAGAAGGGCACGCGTCACCCGTTGTTTTATTCATTTATTCACAATCTTTTGGTAACATGTCATTAAAGCATTGGCCTTCTTGCCTTCTCCGGAACATCATTGTTCCTTGCATTTCGGCAGTCTAGAGACACTTTCCACCCTGGCATGGCTTCCCTTGGCAGCATTCAATGGCCTTGTGGCACTAAGAAAAATAAAGGCAAAGTAGCGTTGCAGTGACATAATGGCCGCAGTCAGACGGAATACGCATAAGTATTATAAGCTGTCTATTACCGAAAGGAAAAAGATAAGTTGTAAGCGCGGTATTGCAAAGTCGGCAAGGCGCTGCCACACGCCGTTTCTTTAGCAAGCATGCTGAATGGCCGTGCACTGTTTTGTGTTCACTTAATAATAACCCAATGCAGATTTTAAGAACATATAGGTACCGTATGTATGGAAGCAGTTGAGTAATTCTGGTACGGGACGTGTTAGAATTACTCAGCTGTTTCGATAGTTATTATACGTCTCTATTTAATTCGGCCCAACGATGTGACCCTTTTATTATGTGACAGCTATGGATAAATTTCTAATGATGAATTTATACGTTGGGATGACTGACAACTCATTTGAAAGGAGAGTTGATTTTTAAAGCAGAGGTGCTGACATACTGACAGATCGGCGCAGCAATATGGGGGTAAAAGCTCACGTCACTAATGAAAATGACAGCTTAATCTGTTCCCGAGGTTGACAATCTAGAACAGCATCAGAGGCATTTTTTCTGAAGTTAGTATCATCGCTACAGAAGACATGAAATGATATATGTTCAAAAAAAGAGTAAGGGCGCAGAGACGGGAAAACTGGGGCTATGAGCACACTTGTGTAATGTTATTCAGGTTAGTCACAGCAATCAGCAAATTTCTTGCGGAATAGCTGAACAAAGAACATATGTTCCATATGTTCAGAGCATATCGCAGAAAATTAACGCCAGGATAGTGCGCAGGAATTACGAAAACAAAGGCACACAGAGGCACAGGACTCCAAGCGAAGCAAACAAATCTTAGCGTTCCACTGCGGAGCTCGTCATAACGAACTTTATAGTTCTGGTACTTTACGCAGGATAATCGAAGATGTCCAACATGCCATCTTCTGTTTGATGTGGCAAGGCACTGCCTACTTGCGGAGCAACAGAACATCTGCCCTTGATGGGAAGATGTCTACCGAGGTATATATTGATTGTCCTGCGCATCAGTCAGTAACAAACCTATCGCGCAGCTTGAATTAATAAATTAGGACACAAATGACACGTGAACGTATTTCTTGCCTCCGTTATATCAAGCATATCGGCTAGTTTTCTACAATAAACCCCAATGCTTTAATTAGTAAAAACTCAGAGGGTCCCTTATTAAAGCCGTCTTCTTTTTCTTTTCACTCAATGTATTACCGTTCAATGCACTGCCTCCAGGATCGGAGGCATTGCAAGCTTTCTGCACCTGATCTGATTTTGCACTGCCTCTGTGATCGGCCCACCTTTGACCAAACGACGATGTCATATGATGAGATCATCATGTGGCGTCATGATGATGACATGACGGGACAAATTTTGGCGATCTGTGACGTCATACGTAATGATGATTTTTTGCATCCCTCGTGTTAACGCCGACGCCGCGGGACGCCGACGGTGAGTTTTCGCGTTTGATGAGGCATCTGTTTGGCTTTCGCTTAAATAAGTACAAGCTTAAGGTCCACGAATGCATTTTTGATGCAGTCACAAGTAGAGTGCACCTGAAGAGCCACTTACTGACTGCCCTGTAAGCCGACATTTCAAACCATGCTCAGCAGCCTCTGTGCCCGCACGATTGAAAGGAGTCTTGGTAGGCTGCTGCTTGAAAAAAAAAACAAGTGAAAGCAAAAAATTAGATGAAAAACGCGAAGCATAACCTGCGAACGCAAAGTTTAAGGATATTCGCGCGTCGCTGGCATTCGGAGAATGCGTAAAATCTTGTGAGCTATAACAAAACATGGTTGGCTGCAGTGCATCACAGAACTAGACGCGCGTTGGGAATGTAAATGTAGAAAGGGAAATGCACTAGAAATTGAGGTGCTCAAGAGCTCAAGTGAAAAGGTGAGTTGGAACATATTCATGACGCGTCCCTAGCAAACAACACAGAGGACTAGAAGAATGTACGCGACACAAGCGCTGTCTAACAACTGAAAAAAAAAAAAAGATAAATATTTAAACAGAATGGGGGGCGTTGAACAACCGAACCGCCCCCCTTTGAAGTGAAAAGGTTGCCCAAATGAGAAGGTTTCCCATAGAGGCATGTAAAGGAACGAACACGTGGATGCTTGATTTATGCACGCACTTTGACAAGTATACCATGGTTGCTGGATCTCTATAACAGTTTTCGACAAAATGACAGTGTTTTTTCGGGCCGGTGACGGTGCATTGCATCCTTTTGTTGTACCTGATACTAACCTTCCTCGGCAATCGGCCAATGTAATTCTGTTTTTTTTTTTTGACTCCACTGAATGCAAATAAACAATGCAGTTTTGTTTCCTTTTTTTTGAAGAAACAGTGAATCTCATTTGCTTGTGTGAAGTTAGTCCTCACAAACACACGAGAATTAATGACTTTGATGGATAAACGAATAAACCGCGTTAAGGTAACTCGCAATTATGACCTCAAAATTTAGGCATAGGTAATATCGCTGCACAGGAAGTGCCACACAAATAAACTCTCAAAATAAGCTGTAAAGTGTGACATTATTGAGCAGCGATGCAAATCGGGACGATAATTACAAGTACGAACAGTAATGATCTTATACAAACCGGCGCATCTTGACCCACGGCCACTCCAATATAAACAAGGCATCCCAATGTTATCCACACAATGCAGCTCATTCTTGTGCCTTCTTTACGGTCTGGGAAGTGCAGAATTTTATGTTATTATCTGTACCGCTAACATAGATTATAAGTGTTTTCATACTGAACAATAATAGGTGATTTTAAAAAATTTGGCTTAGTATTTTTGAACTTAATAAATGTCGGTTAAGTTACGGACGCAACAAAGCAATCAACATTCACGCGACCACTAAATGAAGTAATGAAAAAAATAATTCTGGGGTTTTACATGCCAAAATCATGACGTATCTATTATTACAGAAATATTTTGTGAGCCTCCTACACAGAAAGCAATGAGGTTATACTATTCTAATTTTATGCAGGACAAAATACATGAATGTGCAGGATATCTTTTGGTATATGTGATCAGTGTATATACTATAGTCATCACCCGACACTTGGAGTTGCAAACCAGGCGTTAAACCAGACTAACATCTCCGGTGCTATCAATGAAATTTGCTATATAAATGTCCATCCAGTTCAGACCCGCAATTGTGCAATAATGGTAACTATGACAGTCACATATAGGCTGGAGTGGGGAAGCAGCGAATGATTAGAATTTTACACGTTATATTTGATGATTATGTACCCCAGTAGCCCTGAGGATGACGTCGTGCAGTAACAGTATCAGCTGATGATTCACGGGATTTATAAGAAAGTAATCACGGGATAAAACCGCAGTCACTGTCTTAACGTGATATGGTAGCGCACATCGAAACATGGTGGGCATTGAACAATGAACAAACACGAGCGCCTTTGTGTTTATACCCCATTACGACTAACCAACTCGCAGATATTAACACGAAAGTGTTTTATGCCTGGGTCCACCATGACTTCACTGACGTATTTCCGTCACGGAAATGACGTCCAAAAAATGTACGCAAAGAAAAAAAGTTCCGTCAACGGGCATCGAACCCACGACCGCTCGGTCCGCAACAACAGATGCCGGGCGCGCTATCCACTGCGCCACTGTCACAGAATCTTTCTTTTTTCTTTATTAGTCACAGACTCTACTACTTTGCCGCTCCCAGAGGGCAACACCACCCCGCCGACCGGGAGAGTGGTAGATATAAAAGGCGCGTATGTAAAGCCTCCAGAGGCGTCACAGACTCTGGAGGCTTTACAAACGCGCATTTTATATCTACCACTTTCCCGGTCGGCGGGGTGGGTTTTTCCCTCTGAGAGCGGCAAAGTAGAATAATTCGTCCCATTCGGCGCGTTTTCAATAGGCGGAGTGCTGCGAGTACAAAATGCAAAAAGTTTTGTCACGCGTGATGCCTGACGACTTTTCGGTCGATTCGTACAGTTTACTGCGCTACCGGTATTCTTAAAAAAAAAAAAAAGAGGTCTCTTCCGGACAAAAACGGCGGCTTCCGGTGGCACCCCGCATTAACGCGTCCCCTTTAAGCGTCGTAAAAAAAAAAAAAAAAAGAGAAAAAAAAACGTCGTTTTATGTTGGCCTAATACTTATCCCCGTTGAATATCTATGTTATTATACAAAAAACATAAATTCACGCATCTCTCCGCCTCTTAAGGCGGTAATTATTTATTTTGTACATCTCTACCTTTCTGCCACAAACTCTAACTGTCTTATAACTCTTTCCATTGCCCTAAAACACAAGGCTTCCTGTACGCGTATACGGGTGAATATCCCACATTCAATCAGCATGTTCTCGTTTCCTTACCCCCGCAGCATGTACATTGGTTCTGCGATTAGTACCTGCAACGCGTTACACGTCCGTCCCATTCGGCGCGTTTCAATAGAAGTGCAATTTTTGTCAAATTGCACACTTAACACACCGCGAGGTGGAGACCTTAACGCAAGCGTCGTAAAGCGTCGACCTCGCTCATAGCATCACGGTAATCAAACAAAAATAACTCTGCGACGCGCGCCTGCCTCACCTGGCTGTAACACCGCGTTCCCCGCCTACGCGCTCGCCCCGAGAAAAATTGCGGCCGGGCTACCGCGGCGGCACGACGCGCTTTGCGTTTCCCTCTAGTGCAGCCGTGGTGTTCAATCACATTTTAACATGCCGCAGGATGGCGACCAGGTTCTGCGTCCAATATGCGACGCTCTTCTGGCTATCACAACTCGTTCTCTGATTACGCTTTCACCTTTAACTACTACAGCTACCACAAGGGTTTGTTTAATCATTGAACATGGACGTTAGTCGTCGGAATGGAGGTGTACCACCAAGCATCAAAGGGGGTGCATCCACATTAAACGGCGCTATAGCTGCTAGCCATCAATATACATTGTGCAAACTCTCTTATATCAATGTACAGTAAACATCCAGTTACTTCTATAAGGGCACGTTTTACTTTCGTGTTATACCGATTCCTATGACGGAGGGATCGACCATGTTTTTTATATTCTTTCATGATCAATATTCCACGACTAATACTTATATTCTGTGTGGTTGCTCTCTGGCACGCAGAAAACACTACGCAGTCAACAGTGGACTTTTCGAGAAGTTTCTTGAGCAAGGATTCATGCACACGACTGTTGATAACTTACAAAATCATATGGCATATCCGCACTCCTCACATTCGAGCGAATGCAAATGTGCTGTTGGCGGCGAAAACTGCATTCTTTAGAAACTATGCGTCCATCAATGTGTCGCTGAGAAAAAAAAAATGTGCAGCTCACATCGCTCTGTCAAAATTTTCTTTAAATGCGAGCAGAGAGTCATTCTTATGCCGTTCCGTCGGTGAATAGCTCTGTAAGCGATGATATATCAGTGTTAATAATATCTGGACTTTTACTTGCCGGAACCACGATATGATTATGAGGCACGCCGTAGGGGAGGGCTCCGCAAATTTCGGCCACCTGGGTCTCTAGAACGTGCACCTAAATCTAAGCGCACTGGCCTCTGGCATTCCGCCTCAAATTGAAACGCGACCGCAGCGTCCAGGAGTTGAACCCGCCTCCTGTTATAACGCATAAATGACATGAAAAAAAATCAATATAGCGCATTCCCGAGTTGCGTACCTTATAGCGAATGAACGGTAGCAATGGAAAACCGGTAATCACGCCGATTATGAGGTAATGTGAGTTAAGTTTAAAAGCGAGATTAGAGAGTGATCTTCTGCATGACAGCTGCGCTGAGAGCAGAAAAGCAGCTGCAGGCCTTTTGTGTGCTGAATCTTAGCGAGAAACGGAGAGCTAGATTGAGAACCAAATACAACTGTTTCAATTGCTATGGCGTGAAGAATCGGCGGACGCCGAGTGAATTAGAGAAAGTGTTGTTATTTGTTTAGGGAAAGACAAACGGCATTGGGCATGCCTATTCAGTCGTGTTGTTAGGAGTGTCTTACAAAGAGCAGTTGGATGTTTGTTTCTGAGCCGATCTTGAAGCAACTGCTCGTCTAAAGGGCTATTGTGAGGGGGAGCTTGTACCGCGCTGGCTGAAGTCATTATGAAACGTACGTGTGTCGCTAGACAGCGCAAACGAGAGTTCTCTGCCTCATTTCTTTAGAGCAGAGGTCTCAAACTCACCTCAGGTAGCGGGCCGCAGTCACGAAATTGTCTCTCGCAAGGGCCGGAACAGCGACAAAGGCTGAAGCGGGGGGGAGGGGGGAAGGGGGATGGAACAAGATTTCAAATGAGGCCTTTCCCATAGTATATACATGCGTCATATTGAAGGGAATTTGACGTCAGGTTTTGAGAAACATATCTATTTAGGGACGCCGATCCCCAGAACGACTGAAATCTGCACGTCGTGGACGCCGATTTTGAAATACAGAAATTTTGTCCCGCGGTTATGTTTTAACTGACGGTGACCGCACGGGGTGCTTCAAGAAACAAAATTATTTTTTTTGAGACCAGTCTCGTCTATATAGCACATGAACATGCTTATTTAAAAAAAAATATGGGACGAAGACAGTCATGTGCGCGCCGGGTCGCTAGCGAGAGGTCCGCGGGATGCGTCTTTGAGACCCCTCTATTAGAGGGAGTCACAACACCTACGCGAGCTGCATGAGATGCGCATTGGCTGTCATCATGGCAGCAATGCGGCCTCGTAGAGTTGTGTGGTGAAATCTTGGTAATAGTACTGACGCCAAGTTACGGATTGGCCTAATAAGGTATTGGGTCGTTCTATTAAACTATTGTATGCACTTTTCTGACATGCTCACAGGTAGTTAGGCGCAGTATTGGCTAGCATAGTATCGCAGTGTAAATCACCTGTACTAGCATAACAGTAGCCATAGCAACAACACATAAACATGATCTTAGTTCGCGTAAAGGATTAACATTGTATTCAGGCGCCTTATTATACGCTTTAACTTCGCGTACGGCGATTTAGAATGGAATATAAGGTTGAGCCGAGAGAAACATCTCGACACTAGCCATCCACGATTGGCCCTGCTGTTATACTTACGCCTGCAAGTTCCTGTAGACAATCTCTTAACTTAAGTTGTCATCTCAGTATCATTGATTTACTTATTCTACTTTTCTCGCGGTTTCTTTTCTTTCATCCTATGTATTTTGCTCTCCTTCATGTCATGTCATTCATTTTACATAAACCAGCAATGGAGTTGACCTATATTGTTTTCTCTCTATCTCTGGAAAGGATGCCTTGAATGCTGTTCAGTGCTCGAATGAATGCTACGTCTTAAGTAAACGCGATGACTCTTGGATCTTACTGCACTCAAATATCAAAAGTTTCATTAGAGGCACGAGAGAGAGAGAGAGAGAGAGAGAGATAAAGGAAATACAGGGAGGTTAACCAGGGGAAGTCTTCGGTTTGCTACCCTGTACTTGGGAAGGTGGTATGAAAGAATGAAAGAGCAGAAGAAGAGTCTGTGACGAGACTACAATGTCATGACTATAGCACCGTCCAAGTACTGGGCGCTGTTTTTGATTTCTCGAAGAAACCGCAACAACGCCCTCAGAGCGGCTCTTGCTGAGGACCGGGTGGTCTAGTGTCCTAGGATTTATTTCGCTGTGAGAGGGTGGTTGTCTAGATGGCCTAGTGTGGCTGAGGGGGCTGCTCTTTCGGAGTTAAAGCGGGTGAACTCACAAAGAAGGTGAGTTTCGCTGCACCCGCAGGCTTCACATCAAGGGCTACCAGGCATTCCAATAATAATTGAATAGACATTTGAGAAGGCCACTCCAAGCCACAGACGCGTCAGCACGGTAGAGTGACGTTGTAATAGGTTGGACGGGATACGTTTTTGTAGATCAGGATCCAAGGTACGCAGGCGTGGGCTTGTAAATTATGAGAGTGAATTCCATAAGTACAACGTTAGATGACGGGCTAGTACACGGAGTTGTTTTGAAGCGTCGGATCTTGAAAGGGGAATGGCGACACTGATGACGCCGTGATGGGCAGATCCGGCAGCTGAGTCCTCTTGATCATTTCCCTGAATGCCACAGTGACTAGCTGCCACTGGAATATTATTTCGTTCCATTTTTCTATTAAATTATGTTGGACTTGACTGATTTTCGCTACGAGCTGCTCATGTGTGCCGTGGCGTAAAGTGGAGAGTAGACTTTGGAGGGCTGCTTTGTTGTCGCAGAAAATAGAACATGAATGAGGTTGCTGCTCTATGACAAACTGAAAAGCAGCACGGAGGGCTAGTAGTTCAGCAGCTGTAGTCGATGTTGCGTGAAACATTTTGAGCTGTATTCTTACATATATTGCTGTAAATATTACGGCGGCGGTTGAGCTTCTAGTCCTAACTCAACAATCAGTGTAGATATGGATGCGAGCGTTTTGCATCTCATGTAAATACAATATTGAGGCCTCTTTAAGGCCAACCGATGACGATCTTGTTTTATTCGTGATTCCTGGTATATTAGGAGCACTTCGTGTCGATGTAGGCGCCATAAAGGCGAGGGCGGTCTTGCTGCAGGCGTAGAGTTCTAAGGCAAAGAAGTACGATTGGCAGCAATAATGAGGCTGAATGTTGTATGCGGCCTTTTTGCAGGTAAAGATGCGAGATAGTGGGAAGGTACACGGTCAAAGTGTGGAATATGTGCCCCGAAGGTATCATTGGTTATATACGCTGACATAGCGTGATCTCCCGCACTGAGAACTATTGCCTCTGTAAGCGCACATTTCGGAAGACCATGGTACGTCTTTAGAGCTTGAGCTTGCAGCCCCTGGAGTGCATGCAAATTTGTTTTACAGGCATCTGCCACCACAGGAACATTGCATCTCACAAAACAGAGAAATGAGGCATTGTAGAGGAGCTGCAGAATTGGCAGTACCGAAGTGCCCAACGACTTCCCGCCCAGAAACTTGTGAAGATGCGGCATAGATAGACACATGTATTGTATTGGGCAGACATTGGATAAGGCCAACGGGCACCAGTTTGAATAGTGTCGGGCTTAAAAAACCCCCTCGCGGCACTCCACGTCCTGTTTGATGGTTAGATGTGAGTTCATCCTCGGTAACCATAAAGAAACTTCTGCCTGTCAAGTAACTGCATATCCACTCAAACATTCGGCCGCCAATTTCAACTTCAGTTAGCGCGTCAACAATTGCACCAAGTGTTACACTGTCATAGATGCCTTCTATATCGAGGAACAATGCTTCTGTGTAGTGTTTATTTATTTATTTATTTATTTATTTATTTATTTATTTATTTATTTATTTATTTATTTATTTATTTATTTATTTGCAGAATACCTGCGTTGCCTCGAAGGCATTGTCGCAGGGAAGAAAGTTTTAGTGCTATGTGCTACAGGTTTAAAGTAATAAGCAACAAAAATATATAAAGCAAGCTTAGCATCAAGGTAAACAAGGTGAAAAAGGCAATAGACAATAGGTTAACATTTTAAAAGGTAACAGACAGCTCAAACAAAACTAGGACAATAATACATTATCGTGAACAGTCGGGAATAGAAATCATGATTATCAGATAGAGAAGCGTGTTCTTCCGGTAACAAGTTCCAATCTTGTACAGTTTGGGGGAATAAAATTTGTGAAAATGGTTTATATTACAACTGTATGCGCGCACATTCTTGGAGTGGTCGTGCTAAGTCGAGGCGTAAGATAGTACTGACAGGTTGGTGCGTCAATGCCTATTAAATGCGAAGCATTTCTTAGCGAACCTTTGGCACTTGGAGCCTTTCTATCTACGTATCTATCTATCTCTCTATCTATATAGCCGCCTACGTCTGGGTGCTCTCGTGACCGCCTCCTTAATTTGGTGTAGACCAAAACTGGCATGGGAGTGTAAGAGGATTTGACAAATATGACTGTCTGGTCATTACATGAATAACGTGAAAATCCTGTCGCATACGTCGTCAAACCCTTTGCTCCAGACACGTGTGGCACAAACCCATATAACACCGGCCGTAGTATACCGATATGCGCCACAGGTGATTGATAGTTTATATCTGCCTAAGAACGGCGACAACAGGCATTGGTAAAAACCGACACCTGCAGCGTTGAACCGACGAATGCAAAGAATAAAAATCAGGATCCCAGCAGGAATCGAACCCAAGCATTCTGCGTGGCAGTCAGGTATTCTACCACAGAGCCACGCCAGGTCTGGAAACTGCTTTGGAAAAACACCCTATGCAAGCGTAACGTCGGTGCAACGTCAAGTGGGGTTGTGGCGCTAGCTATCTAATTTCATAACAAAGCAATAAGCGCTACATATGTACTCCTACGATGCAAGCGTCATGTTCCAGTGTTGGCTCCGCTTTTATAGCAGTCTAATAAACATTAGATTTGTATTCCTATGATTCAGCAAGCTGTATTCAAGCGTCGCTCTAGCCCGGATGAATAGGCTAACGAAAGTTACGTATGATATTCACATCATCGCGCCATAAAGTGCACTTCGTTTTGATAATACTGACATATGTGCTCTAAAGTTAACGCTGACGTTACGTCAGATCATAAGTTACCCTTTAAACGCCAGTGTTCTCGACTTGCTTGGTAAGCCCACGATGTGCACACAACTACTACACTTACAAAAACACTACGATCCACCTCGTAACGCTTGACTTAAAGAAAAAAAATGCAGTATAGAACTACTCGCTGACTGCTTCGCATGAAACCGATTCTCACAAGGGGTGGGATATGCCGAAGTTTTGTTTATAAGAGATACGGCGAAATAATTTGAGTGTTAAGTTTTTAAATGCGCATTTCTTAGCGAACCTTTGGCACTTTCAGCGTTTCTATCTATCTATCTATCTATCTATCTATCTATCTATCTATCTATCTATCTATCTATCTATCTATCTATCTATCTATCTATCTATCTATCTATCTATCTATCTATCTATCTATCTATCTATCTATCTATCTATCTATCTATCTATCTATCTATCTATCTATCTATCTATCTATCTATCTATCTATCTATCTATCTATCTATCTATCTATCTATCTATCTATCTATCTATCTATCTATCTATCTATCTATCTAGCCGCCTATGTCTGGGTGCTCTCATGATCGCCTGCTTAGCTTGGTGTAGACCAAACTTAGCATGGGAGGGTAAGAGGATTTGACGAATATGACTGTGGGATCATGGCATGAATAACATGAAAATCCTGTCGCGTAGGTCGTCGAACCCCTTCCTCCAGGCACGTGTGGCACATACCCGTTTACCACGGGCCGCGGTGTGCGGGTATGCGCCACAGGTTATTGACAGTTTATATCTACCCAGGAACGGCGAGCACAGACATTGATAATTTAAATGAGAGAGCGTTAAGAAATACCGACATCGGCAGCGTTGACCGGACGAATGGAAAGAATAATGATCAGGATCTCAGCAGGAATCGAACTCAAGCATTCTGCGTGGCAATCAGGGATTCTATCGCAGAGCCACGCCAGGTCTATAAACTCGTTTGGAAAACCAGCCTATGCAGGCGTAATGTCGGTGTAACGTCAATTGCGTTTGTGGTGCTGGCTATCTAATTTTACAAGAAAGCAATAAACACTACATATGTACTCCTACGATACAGGCGTCATATCAGATTGATGTCTATGGTTCCAGTGTTGGCTCCTCTCTTACAGCAGTTATATAAACACTACATTTGTATCCTATGATTCAGCAAGCTATATTGAAGCATTGCTCAACCACGGTGGAATACATTAACAAAGGTTACGCGTGATATTCACATGGTTGCACCAAAAAGTGCACTTAGTTTCGATAGTACTAACGTATGTACTCTAACGTGAGGGCTGACATTACGTCGCACCATAAGTTATCCTTTAAAAGCCAGTGTTGTCGCCGTGTCTGGTAAGCCCACTATGTGCACACAACTACCACACTTACAAAGAAACACGTCGATCCATTTGTAACCCTTGACTCAAAGCCATAAAATACAGCATAGTAGTACTCGCTGACTGTTTTGCATGAAACCGATTCCCACAGTGCGTGGGATCCGCTGAATTTGTTCTTCTTGTTAACGTTTCCCAGTCCAGCAATGCATTTAACTGAGTGACACTTTGAAAAGGGCTGTGATTACTGGTGTTCAGGCGTTTCTGATGCTGCACAAACGTGACTAAGACAATCACGTAATCGATGGAGGAACGCTCACGTCTAAAGCCTCCAACAGCGTCTGGGTATACTTCGTACCATTCCAGGTACCTATCCAAGCGTGTCAGCATTATCCTTTCCATTACCTTCCCAATAACTGGCTAGAGCAATGGGCCGGCACGATGACAGATGAAGCGGTGACAGGTTTTAGAAGCGGAACCAAGAGGCTGCATTTACATTCTCGCGGAACTAAACCATTACTCCAAGACTCGTATACACTCAGCAGCACGTGTCGCGCATTCTCCCCAAGGTTTTCGAGCGCTCAATAGCTCACACCGTCAGGCGCAGTGATGATGAGCGCCTACAGGTGGCCGGTGCCCCTTCAAACTCCTCTATCGAAAACATGAGGTCTACGCGAGAGTCTCGGGACATAAGAGTCACGTATTGTGTATGCGTTCACATGAAGCCTTGAGCTAACCAGTTTCGCGCAGGATTCTCCGGCCCCTTCAATCTCTCTTCAGCCCTGTTTTAGAGCGACAGACTTGAAAGGGAAATGTTGAAGCGGTAGGTCGCTAAGTCCGCGAGCGGTCCTCTATATTTTAGACAAACGCTGACGTGGATCCGAGGATTCTCAGAATAGCTTCCATATTTTAAATTCAAGTGTGTCAATACAGCGCTGAATCTTCTATAGCAGCCGTTTTGCCTCTCTTAGGCAGCGTACTGATTTGGTTCGCCTGCATCTTCTTTCCGCTCGCCTCCGAATCGCCCGATGTCGTTGTAATTAAGCTTCAAATTCATTTTATTTCGGAGCTTAGGGAGGACTGACACGCTCTTTTTAGTTACTTAGTGTTACTGTAGAGACTATGGTGTCTTGATGATATTTGCTTTGTGGCAACGATCATTTGAGCGAGTGGTTTGAATAATAAATAAAGCATCCACGTATATAGCCTAAAGAGTATTTTTGTCTTTCCATTCATTTTATTTTTACAGCAAGGATGTACTTACACGCTGGAAGAATGCTCGAAAGAAAATTCCTCAATATTATATTTTCTTGTCGCACCCAAAATGTATATTGCGAGCAAAATATGTGAGAGTACTTGATGAACATTATCGAAAATTTAGCATTGGATAAGACGCGGCAGACAATAATTAAGCTAAATCGTCTAATTGCACAGCTTCGGTTTAAAGTAGTCATCACTCAGCCACACATCATCAAACAAGTCGAGGCGTGCTAACACGGACACAAGACAAGGGACCAAGACAGCACAAATGCCGAATATCAACACAAAGGGCGCACTGGGGCGGAAAAGGTGGCAGACACACGAACTTATCTGCGCATGCGCAAGTATGGTAGCTCCACCGGTCAAATCGGCCCACGCGGGGTTCTACGCGAGAGATAACTGTTTGAGCATTTCATTTCTTTTTTATGCAAGTTAGTTTATGGCTGGCTAACGCATGTGCTACCACTACTGTAGATATGCCAGGGCAGGAGCTGGCCAGGCCCCAGCCATGAGACTAGTTTCTTCATTGTTCTGCCTGTATAACACAGCGAAACCATCGAAATTCGGAGTTCATTTTCTCTCTCGGCAATGTCAAGATAGATTAGATGGTGAGTTTTCGGTTAACGATCTCTTATGCTCGATTAGTTTCTCATTAATACCGCTGTCACACGGGTAATCTTGATCGCGATCAGGACCGATCCGGATTAGGCTCAAATCGATCCGCATCAAGCGCTGCTACACGGTCACTTGTAATCGCAATCAGGCCTGGTAGGGATCAAGACGATCGCGATCTGCGCACCCATATCTGACTCCATGATCGCGACTTGACTGAAGTATGCGCAAAACTCGATCCGGATTAGTTTGGACCGTGTAGCAACGACCATTGTTTGTCGCGATCAAGAATTTCGATCAGGATCGGCCCTAATCGAGAACAAAAGTGCCCGTGTGACACCGGTATAACAGAGTGGTCCGTCTGCCTTACGCAGAAGTTCATATTCAGCGTTTGTAGGCTTTTGTCCTCTTCTCTTGTGTCGGTGTTTGCAAGCCTCTCCTTATTTTAGGACGAATATTTACCAACTAGCTTAGCTTTCTGTCGTTCAAATCAGTCACAGTCGTCTGACACACTTTTTAATTGTTGCGCACTTTTAAAGAAAGCGTGCACATGCAGAGCGTGTGCTTTAAAGTACTGTCATCAGTATATGAAACGTCACATCTTTATTTCCTCTATAAAATCACACCATTGTTCGCCTTACATGCACATTTCCACCCCTGTGGAGAGTTTTTCAGTGTACGAGATCCTCCTCGCTTCCACGCGTCTCAAGAAGGTTTGCTGACGATGTATCCCAGAGGGATCTGCCCGGTCGCTATCGAAGTGTGCAGCCTTCGATGTCTCTTCTTTACCGCCTGTAAAGATGTCAGACGAAAGAGACAAGCTGAGCGCCAGGTTCCACAAAAGCAAATAAATCAAAGCTCGCGAATGGGACGCTCGCACAGAAAGAAGGTGGTTGTTTACACGCGATAGTCTGTCTTTATTTTATGCCTTGTTTTATGCTTCTGATAGTTGCTTGTGTATGCACATTAGTTCAACCGAAAGATGCGTGTACTGTATGGCGTAAGGGAATTCTTCTCGGTATGCTGAGTGTGCCATGAATGGAAGCGCCACGTGAACACGACATTTGGAGGTATTATTCTGCGGCGGATTTAGTTTGTTACCGCGTTCGCGTGCATTACTGGATTGTTGAGTTCACACGCAATATAAAGTGGCTTGAATATGGCTTGAAATGCGGCCTATTGTGGCCTCGTTCGTGGCAACACCAACGAATTAGTGTCGAAATTCGCTGCAAGGGAACGATTTTGTAATTTGTCCCCCCAACCGCGAAAGACTCCCTTCAACAAAGTGGTGACAGATGGTGGTGGTGTTCTATTAAGCAGATGTTGACCTTTTATTTTTTCATGTCCTATCGGTGGAGTCCATTCGAATGCTGGTTCTGTTATGAAGCATTGTAAAGGCACGTAGAGCTGAAAAACATGGTACTCAATTCAACCAACTTCAATATGCTACCTTTGTGAAATTTCAGCAGAAATCATCCAGTGGTTTAGCTGTCAAGAACGGAATTATGTACAGCATGAAACTTCTGTTTATGCAACACTGAGTGCACGAGGGGGATCAAGAGAACGAGCATTGTAAGAAAGAAATGTTTTGGTAGCATTTAGGATAGAGAACGTCAAAGTGGCTGCTCTCAGCACTGAAAAATTCTTGAACACGTGGTGTCGCTGGAACCAACATTTCAACAAGCGAACTTGTCTTCTTGAATGCTGCAACTGCTTACCTTAGCGCGTGTATGTGCATGCTTCGTACTCTCTCCTCTAACGCAAACAAAGGAGGAGGAAAGGGCAAGTCCGCAAAGGGTGGGGGTGGGGGGGTGGGGGGGGGGGGGCGTTACGTGCCGAATTGGGTTAGTTAAAAAGAAAGAGGAAGGAGTTGAAGAGAGGGGTTGGAGAAGGTACAAAACGTGCAGATACATGCGCTAAGATAGGCAGTTGCAGCCTTCAAGGAGACAAGTCCGCTTGCCGAAACGTCGACTCCAGCAACACCCCGTGTTCACCAATTTTTCATCTCTTCAAGCTTCCGTCTTCCCTTGAACTTCTGCCTTTTTTTGGATTTGTACTCTTAACAAGGGTATTTAGACGAATAAATAAAATAAACGTACAAGGTAGTTAACAATTCATTAGGAGGCTTGAACAAAATTAGATGACGTTGCATGAATTTCTCAAGTAGAAATCTTTGCAAATATTCGCGTCTCTAAAGAGCATTAGCGCTTACAGAAAGATGATTCTGCCTGAGCAAAAGGTCGCGATTTTGAAGAAGTGATTTCATATCTGTATGTAATAGTACCAACATTTTTGTTACTTCGTAATCACAAGGATGTATCAGTGTCTGCTGAAGCCCTGAACGTTTTTTATTGTTTTTGCACCGCCCTCCAAACGGCGTTCTTGATGTTCAGTGACATAAAAAGAAAACTATGGGCAACACACTAATTCTATTTAAAGACTACAAATTACTGCTGTGCAGAAAAATTGTCTTGTGTAACGGGAGCTAGTAGCAACCCTGTATTAAGAGGGCTTCCTTTAGAACTTACTCAATGTTACAACCTTGTGATACACGAAGGCGTGCTCACAAAGTGCTGACAAAATTCTGACGCAAATTCGAGGATGCGATTTGAAGGTTACACGGGTGATTAAGGAGTTATTTCTAGCATATGCGCTCATTCTTACGGAAGCAATGGCGAAAATTGCGCTTCTTCTTTTATTTTTATTTACACCGCTTGCGACGCTTTAAAAAATATGGGCCTTGCTATTGATAGACTTCTAATTCTCTCTTGCTAGGATTTATAGCTTTTGGTCTCACTTGTACATTAGCTCATATGTCTCGCTAGCATTAGTCAGGAAGGTGTGAGGCTTACACTGATCATGAGCCAGTTGTTTTGGAACTGTATGACGGACAACAACAGGTCCCAGTGATTGACGGACGGCCACTGCTTCTTCTCTACGTGCCTGTAGGAGTAGCCGTTTTGTAGAAGAAGAATGTCGCTGAAACGCACCTCCCCAGCGCTGCGATACCACAGCTCTGCATCTGGGCCGTCGAACATTGTGAGATAGTCCTCTATCAGCCCAACTGTAATGTCCCTGCGTACAGTACATGTGCAGTTGCGAAAAATTTACACTGCCACATTTACGCCAAGACAAAAGTTAAACAAAAACTCAACACCGGTAGACATCTACGTAATGCGAATAACATGTTCTTTGGCGAAGCACAGCTTTTCTGAGTCGTATATATAACTGTTCTGCAGCGGATGATGATGATAATGAGTAAACTTCATTTGGTCCAAGGACGACGCAGCGCAGACCCCGCGCCACCCGGCCAGTCCCACGTAAGGACCTCCAAGCCGAGCTTGACGGCCCAATCGCGGGCACTCTGGACGTCCAGGGTTTCGTCGTTGAGTTCGGGGCTTCGCAAGTGTGCCGCCCACCTGTCCTCACCGAAGGCGGAGCCGATGGCCTCCCACTACCATAACACATGGCCCAATGTTCGTTAGTCCACAGGCAGGGCAATCCGCACTAGGATACCTTTCAGGGTATATAGCATGAAGAAACGCAATGTTAGGATACGCACGGGCTTCTAAAAGTCTAAGGGTGACTGCCCGCGCCCTACACAAGGCAGGGGAGAGCATTCTTTTGTAACGTGCCGCAAACGGATGCAGAGGGCGGCGCTTGGTGCTTGTTGTTGTTATGATACAAAGCGACCCAGTTTTGCGTCAGAAAGGTATTCATTGTAGAGTGGTGAAAACCACGTTGGAAACAAGGATGAAGAGGAGGGAACGAAGGAAAGATAAGCAAGCCGGAAGCGTGCCTGGTTTGTTACCCTGCGCTGGGGAAGGGAATTAAAGATGAGAAAAAGGAAAGGAGAAGGTGGGTGGGAGGTTGTAACATTGCAAAAACGTTTCCGTCGTTGAGTCACGCCAATCAACTTGAAGGACTGCAGCAACACGTGCGTCGATGTACAAGTTCTTAAGGCGTAGGGCCATGACCCAAGAATCTGCTCTGAAAGTTTTGTATGGTCAACAGAGAGTTTGAGAATTGGGGCCCCAAGGAGCTTGGGGACCCAAGAAGCTTGCGAGCCACCAGGGCGCATGCACAGAACCCAAGCCACCCTTGGGCTCTTGCGCTCGCGTTGACCCGAGACGCAAAAATTGAAAACTAGCGTGGGGCCGCAAGGCGTCTTGGGTCACCAGCGAGAAGACACAGACGCAGCGCGGGCCACGGCGCAGTATGGCCCGCGTCTCGAATCATTTTAAATTTCGTCACGCGTGGCGCTCCGTGCCCTTGACCCAACGCAGCCTCCGTTGGCCCAATTCTCAAACTCTGCTGATCATCCGAACGCAAGAGCAGGCTGCCCAACGCAGCTTGGGGGCCCAGCGTCTTGGGCCCCCAATTCTCAAACTCTCTAATAGTTCGTTTATCGCAATACAAAGATTGCGAGCGTTCGACTTTAAGTTATCACAAAAAGACAACAGACGTTCTATTGTCTTTTTATTGCTGAAGGTGTCACAGACGGGGGTGTCTGATATTTTAATATGGAAAGAGTATGCTTTTGTGAAGACCGTCCCTGACCAGGGGCGGCGCAGAAAGGTGGCGTCACAGTGGGAGAGGTGCGATGGAACTTGCACCTGCATCGATGGGTCGAATTTAGAGACCCGTCGATGAAGGTGCAGTTAGACACCCTCCGGTTGCTCCACAAAGTTGTCTTGTTCACGCGACCAAGCAAAAGGAAGGTATTTCGTGCGCTGCGTCTGTTCTTGACCGGACCTGCTTCATGGGCTGACCGAGGGACATCATCAGTGACGTCGATACCAAAGATGCCCCAGCCATCAAACTACGATGTCATATCCATTCAAAGAGCTTGACGCAGAGTATCTCTTGTCTCACATGCTAGATGATTGTGGATCCTGCATCATAACGCTGGTTGCAAACACCAAAGGATTACTTTGGAGCCACAAAAATACCACTTTCGAGGTTGAGATGCCCCGATGCGATTAAGAGGAGCACGCACATAAGCAAGTAGTGCAGCCGCAGTCGTCGTCCCTTGAGGCACTCTTAACGGGGTTGTCGCTTTTAGGCCTGATGGCCACAGCAGCTGTGAACGTGCAGGTATACCGGCGTAGACCGATAATCTGTGTAAATGTGCGTTATTTGTTCGCACTCACACTTTCCCTCCACATATCTCCGCCATGCCTCTTGAATCGCAGATCTCACGGTCGAGCAACAGGTGCTACCCGCACTCCATGACGCATAAATCTGCAAGTATTTTGTGATGACGGAAATAATGACTCTGGAGGGAGGTGGTATGAGGACTTGCCCTTTAAGCGCATTCAAGACGTCGTTTCTGGGCGTCTTGTAATACTTGTTCTGAGGATGGCGTTATAGACTCGGATCCCACGTCAGATGACCGCACCTTGGTTGCTTAGGAAGTACATACAGAGAATTCCAGCTCGTGAGCATCCTTTCAAGATGAGGAATATGACAAGGTAAGTCGACTCATGAAGAGCGCGCCTTACCATGCAGTGCCTTGCAGTTGTTGGAATTTAGGGCCCTTCCCACGCAGTGCTATCTTCATCTTAGCGGCGAAAGATTCACTCAAGATGGAACAGTCGGCTCCAGTGTCCATTAATGTGGGGATGTGTGGCAGTCGAGAAGCACGTCAAGATCGATGATTCATAAACTTGCTTAGCTCGTGGTGTCGCATCACGGCTGCGTCATGGTGTCCTCCTGCTGTCACTGTGGTGCGTTGTTGATGCATCGTCATACGGCGCAGTCTTCAGTTCATGGCTTCATCTGGATGGCGGCGTGTCTTTGCTACGTCGGCGAGATCAATCTTGCAATATTATCATCAGCGGTGGACTAGAGGGTCTTTGGTATCTCGACGAACAGCAACCGCACCTTTATCGGTTGCTTTCTTCAGTTTTTGGATATGGGCTAACCGCCCGGCTCCGGGTTGCACCAGTGTGTGGTCGACGCTGTGGAGACACATGGCATCTTGGCGAGAGCGAGCGCAATGGACGTCAAGGTCTTCATTCATTCGCTACGAGGAAGTAGACGATGTCGTGTAATCGTTCACCTCGCAGCGGACTCGGCGCGTTGACGGCCAAACCACGAGTCCCATTTCACGGTTCTGGCTGTGTCGGTAGGGGTGGCCGGGATATTTGCAGAGGTTGCAGAGCGGGCGGTGTTCGGCGAGGGGGACGGGGGGCGCCCAGCGTTGGTCTTTCTCTCGGTGAAGCGCTTGCTGAGAGGCTGGCGGGATGGTGTTGACGGCGGTGGCTCATGACGGACTCGCGGTGGCGTGGCGTCTTGACGTGGGCGCGCTGGGATAGCTTGACGGCGGACGCGTGACGGCGAACGATGGCATGCTGTTTTTTGGGGCTGAACACGAGTTTGCAGTAGTGCCTCTGCCCTTTCCTTGCGGACGACACTCGTGCAGGTGACCAAGAAAATGGTGCACAAAATGTTCCAATTTTTAAGGGTTGACTCTTGCTTCACTAAACATGTCCTAGCGGCATCTTCCGAGGTGGAATAGACATGCCACCACTGAGCTTCGCAGTATCAGTTGCTGAAAACTTCGACAATATCATGCTTCGAGACATATTCTCGAGTCTTCAAATGTTCGTCCGCGGAAGGTGAGTGGCACCCTAGGTTACTGCGGCAGCGGGATCGCTGTAAACAGCCCTGGGGCTGTTACGATTGCTGCTGTCACGTTAATTATCTTGGTTTTCCTGGTTTTTCCGGAAAAGAGGTCCGTATTCTTGCAATAGTCCTGGTAGGCTGCGACTAGCTCGATGGTACAGGAGGGCGTCGGTGTCCTATATTCACCATGTGGACTTCACGGCTTTTCGGGGATGTCAAGTACAAGAACTCAGAAGCAACTTCACCAGAAGTCACGTGGTTGTGACGGTGAAGAATGCAGTAGTCATACAGGTAAAGCGTGACCTCTTTATTGAGCGACCCTTTGCACATTGAAGCAAGGAACATTCACAGTACCAGGTAGAGGCGAGCACTGTTGTTGGTCGTCGATAACGTGATCTTCAGTGACACGTGTCGGCTTCCGCAAACATGTGCCATCGTACATTGCAACGTTAGCGCTGGTGTTGGCGCAAGTTCCAGGATGTACTGCACTATACACGTCGTGAATGCAATCTGAGTAGAACACTCGGGAAATATTGAGGGCATTCCCAACATTCAGGCGGGGCTTGCCCAGTGATGGCACGTCTAAGAGCCTGACGATGAAACCTGGTCACGTGAAAAACGCACAACAAGTACGAGTGTCAGCGTATATTACTCCGGCCCATGTTTACACGCTCTGCATAAAACAGAAGTGGATCAGGCGAAATGTTTATTCAAGGCTCTTCGTAACCGGCTGCCATGCGCAGCACTTACCAAAGAAAAACTTGCCAAACACTAGTAGGAGGGCCACAGATAACGAAGGAAGACCTAGAGCGAAACTGAGTGATAAGCAGCGCAAAAAAAAAAAAAAATGTGCCCCCTTCTCCCGCTCTGTACGGCATCACATGATGTGAATGTCAAAATGAAGATGGCGCCAGTAATGAAAGAGAAAGATACGGATAAAATTAATTTAAATGCGGTTTGTTGCTTTTTTAATGCTTTCCTGCTAGAACATGTGTGTGTGTGAGCATGTGTAAACTAACATTTCGCGACTTCATGCGCCAGCGCCGCCACCAGGCGGTGCCTATAGCTATGGACGAAGGCCTGTTCGCACATGTGAGCGTCGGCAGCCTGTTTCCCCCCCTTTTTTTGCTGTGCCCTTCCAAAGTGCGGTTTTGAGTAGTTTCTTGGTCTCAGTCTTGCTATTGGTCACAGCGCTGAAATGCTGCTTGCTGCAGTTTGCGACGGCGAGGTGAGAATGCTCACTTTTTCTTGCTTCAATGTGTTGCGTAGCTAGGCTTAGGGCACGTCAACCGCTGCAGCTGTACCATACGCGCGAGTTAATGTTCAGACGTGCTGAAGGATACTTAGAAAGGGCTGGCGACGCTTTTCAGGGCCTGCAGCAACAAATGACTTCTTTCGAACTCGTGTTATCAGTTCATGGTTGTGCAGTGGCAACAAACGGACAAGCGTGTCTGAAATGTGACGAGCGTTTGCTGCGATTTTGTGATAACACGTCAGCTCGTCGCTGGATCTTTCAAAACTCCTGGCCAAATGATAGAAGTGCAAAAACAAGTAGTCTGTGCCTTGAAAAATCCCGCTTCTGCAATATGGAAAGTGAGCTCCCCATCAGCGAATTTGTTTAAAGCGTCCGTAAAATGCTTTTATCTGCCAGGGTCGCCCAGTAGTGACCGTGTGACGTTCTATCACGGATGCTGGCGCCGGATATAGTATTTAGGTGGCGTCAATTGTGCGTGCTCGTGACAAAAGCTCGGGGAGGTAAGGCGGTTAAATCTTTATTGTTTTCCTGCAAGTCAGTACACTCTAAAAAATCCCATGCTTACCTAAGCGTGTGTTTTAAGTTTTTTTACACGCCTAAAGTATGCGTGATATTTCTCCACGCTTACCGATCACGCCTACTAAGAGTGATGAGCGCCATACTCTTCACGCATAGCAGGCGTGACATACGAACCACTTTTCCCGCGCTTATCATGGCGTGACGGCTGTGCACGCTCAAAAACGGCGCCGATTATCCTCGCCAAAGGAGGAAAGAGACGGAGTGGTGGAGTGACGCCACTCCCTCTCCCGTCTCTCCCTTGCGGTCTGCTTCAAGCACCGGTCGATGCCTGCGAGGGCCACTTCTTCGAAGCAAGCTTTGCTGAGAAAGCTGTTCTTTCCTCTCCACCTTGTGAACTTGACAAGTGCTGAATGTCCTGCAGAGAAATTGCGCGAGATAATACTGCGAAGGATGCTGAAACTAACTTACTAACAAGCGCTTTTGGTAAGCCGTGGTCCATTTGAAGGATGCAAAACAATATAAGGCACATTTTGGCAGACAGGCAATAAACAAAAAATGCACATTTCGCACAACCCATGTGATAAGCTGACACAAGAAACCGTTGCAAATCCGTAATGTTTGCTGTCATTGAGTACGACAGAAAGATAACTAACGTTCTTACCTATATACTCCAACCGTCCGTGAATCGCAGGTGAGTGGCCGCAGCATACACGCCATCCGTGGGGAATGGCTGCTCCAGAACCATCAGACCATGGCGGGTTTTCTCGCATGAACTCGGCACAATCACAGTCCGTGACTCCGTGTGCTTGCAACGCCAGCGTTGCACGCCAAGAATGTCTACAGAAGTAAACATGGCAGAAATCTCTTCCTTGCAGTGCCTGAACGGTGTTACAACCCAAAGAACCCGTAACGAACGCATTCTTTCAGAAGCACGCCCTTCGAGAGCCTTCCGAAGTAAAGTTCCGTATTCGCCGCAACAGGCGCGGGAAGAAGGCGAGGCGAATGCACATGCGCCTCGTCATGTTCATCGTTGAGAACGCTCGCCCTTCGGGCAGACGGCGCCGCTTATCGCGGCTCCCATATTAGGATTTCTATATGCGTGACGGCTAATGTTTACGCGTGTTCGCCGCGGGATTGTAAGCGTGTGATATCCGTTGCACACGCGTACACAGCTGGCCCACGCTTGCACATAACAGAACCACGGCACGCAGCCTTGCCCTCACGCTGACCTGAAGGAACCGCACGCTTACTTTTGGTCACGTGGGGCTTGAAACGTCATCCACGGCTCATTTACATATGCATCACGCTTAAATTTACAGTTTAGCGTGATATTAAGCATGGCATTTTTTAGAGTGTAGGGTGGGTTTCACCCTGCCTAGGAGTCTGCCACGAGCCCTCGGGCTCTGGCGGCGTCGTAGGCCCGCTCGACTCCCCACACTTGATCTTCAGGGGCTGAGCTAAGCACAGCACACCAACGCGTGCGGAGGCTTTCGCTAGAGGTTGTCGCCCCGTTGCTGCTCGTCCGCCCTTTGCATTCCCAGAGCCTATGCTCAAGAGTTGCACTTGAGCCGTATAACTTACATACGTTTTGTCTTCTCTATATATGGATGAATGAATGCTTGACAAATTATTAGGAGGTGGCCCCCTCATATCAAGACAGCGTAAATTGTAATGTGTGTAATACATCACGGGATGGCTGTAAAAGGAAATCTCGCTTCTTTGTGTTCACGACCGTTGAATAATTGGAAAACTTAACGTCTTCTCATAACTTTCCTATACGATTTGAATATGAAAATGACACATACTTGTGATTTACGTATTTGAAATACGCCGCCTGATGGAGCTTCGTACGGCAACTTCAGCTGTGCACAACCTTGGCGCATAGGTGGTTACTTGTGCTAGCAAAATAGCGAAATTTCGGCTGTTGGGATTTCCTGCTTCCGTGTTTTTTACATTGAGAAAGTATTTCTTCAGTTTACGAGCAGTTTTCCGTCTGTTTTATAGATTTGCGCGTTGTAGAGAGGGCGGCTCCTATGATGGCTTTTAAATAGCTCTCGCAGCCTCATGTACATTAAGTATTTAAAAAAGACATTTTCTCATCTAAGCCATAAATAAACCCGACTTAGAGAGCACGCGGGTGAGTAGTGCAGAAAAAAAAAGGCAGACCGGCGCAGCATGAGCTGGCATTCAAACTGCGTGCGCCTGAAATCGAAACCGGAACTCGCTACATACTGCAATGGCTAGTGGATAGGCTGCGGCATATTCAGCTGCTAGGCGCTGTGACAGTGCTCCCTTTTAACGCGATAGCGTTAAAGAGCTCGTTCCACAGAAATTCCGGCGTCGGCGTCGCTAATTGTGAGCGAAAAATCATAAATAATAAAAAAATCTTAGGTTCGAGGGAGAATCGAACCCAGGCCGGCTGCGTGGCAAGCATGTGTTCTACCACAGAGCCATTCCATTGCTTGGAACTGTACTGAAATTATCTTTAGTGCTTCACAAACGTATGCGTCCTGTATAAAGGTGTCACAGTACGAGATGTAATATCGCAGTAAAACGGGGTACAAGCGTATATTGCCATCGGGCGTCACGCCATGTGAACTGCATAACGAGTTGGTGCTTTAAAGCCGGCCACCCATTACAAAAGGCACACGCATTACTGTGCGTATTCCCTTACGAACACGTAGTGGGTGCATCACAACTTCGAAAAGGTATCACGCACGTAATTGCTGCTGGTTTAAAGCATGCTACCCATTTCAAAGGGCATGCCACCCATTGGAAAGGGTCGGTCAAAAGTTCCCAGGCCACGTTGGCATATACGAATACATGGGACCGTGGCCTGGGAACTTTTGACGGACCCTGCACTTCCCGGTGAAGGTATTTTGGGGCACAACATATTGAAAAATCTATTTTACTTACTGTAGATGCATGCGACCTTCTCTCACGGCGCATGCAAAGTCTTTTACCATTCTTGTGATTTCGTGGCGGCTACTGTATGCTGCGCACACGGTGACATCGCACTTTCTGCAATGCAAAGAAACACAAGAAATTTAACCTTGAGCAACCATATGATAAACAAACGTTAATCACGGGAAACGTTGATTTACACTTTGTCCTCGGACTTCCACCTGGCTCACAAAAAGTACGTTTCCCACTTCGAATTATTTTGATCGCAGGTCAAGTTAAATTTATTTTGCGTGTGTTTTACAAGAGCGCGGCTCACAGCCACCGCGGCGTCACATCTATGGGGGCGAAGCGCAGAAACAGCCGTGTACTTAAATTAAGGTGCGCGACAAAAAACCTCAGGTGGCCAAATTAAACAAAAAAAAGTCGCCCGCATCTTCCCACGGGGGGAACTCGAGTAAATGCGTCGCAGAGTGATGGGGGTATCGCGTGAATGTTGCGTAATTGGGTATGGTTTGGGAATGCTTAATTGTTACACGATGCGCACACCAAGTACGACTTGAACGGCTCCAGCGTGCACGAAGTTCCGGGTCCGTAGCTCGCTTCAAACGCTTGCGTTCAGCGTCGTATGCTCGTCTCTTCGCAGCCTTGTCTTCTGCGTTGCCTGCTGTTGACGCCGACGATAGTGAGGGTGGGGTAACGTTGCCTTCAACGAGTGGTGGGACGCTGATTGAAGGTACTGTTGCTTCCATCGCATCTACTCGAGTCAAGCAAAGTGTCAAGTCAAGCGAAAGCCAAGACGCCCTTTACTAAATTCCGTACGCGCGCTCCGCCCCTTATTTACACACCGCCCGCGTTCGAGGGAGAGGAGGGAGGGAGGGAGAGGAGAGGCTTGCTGCCAGCACGAGACGAGCCGAGCATGCGCAGTGGGGGTGTGGACGGCGCCGCCGACGCCGCAGGTGCGACTAAGAAATGCTCCGCATTAAAAAAAATGCACACAGGCCCTTATGCATTTTCCTAAGTTGACTCGAAGGCTAAAGCCACTTTTTTTTTTCTTCTCAATACATTGTACCGATCCCCTTGGAAAGCCTTTGCACCTCACGTGGTTTTGCAGTGCCTCCGGGATCGCTCGTTCCACTGCGACGTGGTGCGTTGGCGAGCAGCCTTCGAATTCTTCCAGGACTTCGCCGAGGTGACGATACCCTTCTGTGCAGGCTGTGGTTGGGAGTCGCATTTAACTACGCGTACACGTTCCCCATAGGAATGGCCGATACCGCAGCTTGTGGCCACTGCGGAAGTGGTGAAACGATTCAGCATATTCTGTGTGACTATCCACAGTAATGCTCGCAGAGATCATCGCTTTGCAACGCGCTTGATAAATTGGATGACCGAACTCTTTCGGAAGAAAGAATCCTGCGCCATCGACAGGACTTAACTTCACAGAAGAAGGCTGTGCAGGCGCTACTGCGCTTTCTGCGTTCAACCGGTCTATCAGAACGGCTCTGATTGGAACGTCCTGCATGTGTGTGCATGTGCGGATTTTTTTTAATTTTATCTCTCTCTCTCCCCGGGATCGGCCTGCCCTAGACTAAACGACGACGTCATGTGATCGCGTCATCATGCAGCGTTTTTGGCTATCCGGGGAACGCAATATTTTGGTTATCTGTGGAGTCACGGTGATGTCATATGATGTCATCACATGATGATTTTTTGCATCGCTCGTGTTGACACCGCCGACGCCGACGGTCAGCTTTAGCGTTTGATAAAGCATCTATGGCTTCCGCATTAAGAAATGACTCGCCACGGTTGTCTAGTGGTTATGGTGCTCGACTGCTGGCGCGAAGGTCGCGGGGTTGAATCCCGGCCGTGGTGGACTAATTTTCAATGGGGGTGGAAATGCTTGAGGCCCGTGTACTGAGATTAGGTGCACGTCTAAGAACCCCAAGTGTTCGAAATTTCCTGATACCTCCACTGCGGCGCGCCTCATAATCCTATCATGGTTTTGGCACGCAAAACCCCAGAGATTGTTGTATTTATCTGCCTCTACTGATCGCCACGATGTGTGAACAGAGGGTAAAACTCTTTATGTGAAGCCGCCCCTCGTTTGGGCGGCCAACAGTACCCATGAAACTTGCGCGATCTTGCTCAGGATGACTCCAGTTTAATAATAAACACTGAGTTTCGCCGTTAGTTTCGCACCACCATTGTTGCAGGTCGCGCATTTAGGCCTAAACACAGAGCTCCACCCATCTCTGTAATCATTCCAATTGTTACCTTTAAATGCTCCATAACGAATTGAATTGTACAGCACAGAATAAAAGATGAAATACGCAGAAGCACACACGGTTTAAATGCGTATAACATTTGTTCAGCTACCCTCAGCCGTCTCGGTATTACCAACCCATTATGTAGCGTAGAGTGACATTGCACACACACGTACACTTACACACACACACACGCACGCACACCACGCTAAGTATGTTCTTAGCGATGGTCTCGTTCTGTCACACTTGATGCCTTCAGGTAGTATGCGAGAGATTATTGGTCAGATGCCAACTCGTAAAAACGATCACGTGCTACTTGACGCCAGAAGGCAGAAAAAAGAGTGTTCCACACTCGCCATCGTACGAACGCCGCTGACTAACACTCCCAGTTTAAGTGCAGAGGGCGAGAGAGAGAGGTTTACTTTCAGAAAGGCAGAGAGGTCGGCCTGAGCGATAGTATGCTCTAACCTGCTACTCTACACTGGAGGAGGGTAGAGGGGAGGAAAGAGAGTTATGAATGACGATGGTGAATTAGGGAGGTGTGTGTATCTACAGTCCCGTCAAGTTGGCGCAGTGATATAGCCGCGGCTCCAGTCAAGTGGCCTGTAGGAAAGCTGTGACCGCTCTTACGACCACAGTTGAACTGTTGGCGTCAGACCAAGGGCCCAACACAACCTGATCAGTTAATGGTCTATATACCCAAAAAAGTGGGTGGGAGGATGACCGCCGCCGTATAGCTCAATTGGTAAAGCATCGGACGCGTTATTCGAAGGTTGCAGGTTCGGTCCCTGCCGGCGGCAAGTTGTCTTTTCGTCCACTTTGGTTTCTTCATATTTGTATTGTAATTACTACAAATAGCATCCGCAGTACTTTCCTTGGCTTTACTGTCTGCTAGTTCTCAATAACGTTGTGTCTGATAAAGAAGAACGAGCCCTTAAAGTCTCCTTTTTGCTTTTGAAGTTTCAGTGGTGGCATACTCACCCCATGCCACCGGCAGTGGCGAACTCAATCTGTGCCAGCTTCGCTTGCAGCTCCGTTGGAATTGTTTCTAGCTGTCCAACAAAGCGCACTTGCGTAGCGAGTTGACGCAGGGATTTGCTGTGTGACAGTAAGAAGAATGCAGCAATTAGAGGCACCTGCGGAAAGTACGCAGCGAATTCGAATACTTTCTGTACTTTCTATCTTCTCAGGGCGGGTCACATTACATTTTTCTTTCTTTCAACCTGACGTCACACTAAATTGACTGATGCCAGGCGCTTGGGATTCTGTTATAGCTTACAACGAAGTGTGTCAAATGCGAAAACAATAGACCGACATGTAAATCCGGAGGAGGACGGGAGAAGTTTCACTGGAAATACGCTCAATTGAGATATTTTATGCGATTTTTGTTTAAACAGGGTTGCACTTTAATGGTACTCTAATAACCAGTGGAAAAAGGTAATTGCAAGCTCTAGTCTCCCGAATGTCTGCCCGATGTGGGTGATTGAAATTATTTTAATATTTTAAAAGCGTCCAATGGCAAGTAGTGCAATTCCTTACAACAGAAAAGTTAGACTGTACTACGTGTACAGTCTAACACCGGTAGAGGGGCACATCTGCATTGGACACATTCCTTGTTGCGCCCTGAGCTTCGCCGTTCTGCTTGACAGCTTGTCTTGCCTTCCACAATATTTACCATACAGGGCGTTGACTATTGACGGTGTGACCATAGCCTCAGTATACATTAGAGGACGCTATTTCAGATGAGTGCCAGTCAAGATTGCATTTGAAGATTCCGCGGCAGGTTGCATCACCCACGCAAGAGTTATGACTCGTTTAACCAGAACTCGTGTATGCCTACCTAGAGCTCCTTATCCATTTATGATGCCTTGTACACAATTGTGTGCATCACTTGCTTTTGCTAGTTGTATCGACTAGGGGCTAAGAATGAACAAAGTGCACTGAGGTCTGAGTGAATTGAACCTCCTGACTGATAAATCTGACTTCATTTGACTTCACCTTGCAGTGCACCGTTTTATATTATCACTTTGCTGGAGGCACTACCATGTTCAAAGAGTCGTTCGACGTGCCGCTTCCTTGAGTCACGTCATAAGTCATAATTGTGACGGTATCTTTCACTTCCAATTAATCCCCCCCCCCCCCCTGTGTAATGCCCACCGGGCCCTTAGGGTATCCAAATAAAGTATAATTTTTTTTTGCTCAAAATGAACTTAACTGAAATCAAATTTGAACTCTTATTTCTAGCCTGAGGTTTTATTCTATTTATGCAAAAACTCAGCATGAATGACTACAGGATACATAAATATTGAATTACCATTTAATTAGGATTAATTACTAGAAACACATACATCAATGTATTATGAAATTATTTTTGTTGCAATAGAATATCGAGTGCCTTGAAAATATGGTGTGTCAATTTGACACATTTACAGACATTTCTCCATAAGTGGCGCCTGAGAGGATTATGAACGAATGTTTCTCACAGGCGACAAACCAAATATTGCGTTTTCATTGCCGAGTTTAAGCTTTGAGCACTATGTTTCTGGCTAAGAGAAACGGAGAAACGACCTTACTGAAGTAAAAAGAACATTTACGAATGAAATTTCTTTGTCTAAAACTGAGTCATGGACAGAATTGTTCGTTTGAATGCAGCGAGAACACACAGTGAGGGAGACGTTTACTGCACGACTCACGTTTTCTCCCACCAGTTATAAGAATCTGCACCATCATCTTTTGAGATTTCGCTACCGCAATCCCCTAACGCAGCATTACGAAAGCCCTGTTAAGTGTGCCGTAGTACTCAGCACAGTCTGACGCGGTCATTGAAGCCTGGAAATTAAGTACCTTGACAAAGAAAAAAAAAGCCTTTCTGAGCTTAGACCTCGATTCGAGTTCAGTTGGACCGCTATATTTTCTCGTAAATACAGGTTTCGTAGATACAGTTCATAGACATATCTCTTCAGTGAAGATATGATGATCGCTGATCTTACATTTCTTGCAGGCCCATGCGACAGCCGTAGTCCGCTGCCGAGAACAGCGCTTGTAGCTCGGTCGCTGAGCGTTTCAAGTTTAGGTTGCTGCACAGCAGAACCGTGAAGTTGGTGACACCGATGGTCTCCAGTAAACGGCACATCTGAATGCCATAATAATTACAGACCTGTCAATGTACTGACAAAGCATGGACGTAGGTGCGGGGAGGCCTAATTTCTCCGGCTTTGTAGTCGTGCGAGCGCGAAGTATCTCGTTTATGTAATGCCCCGAGAAAATCTCCTCTCGCTATATTATAGCCCACGATATCAGGAACGCATCCGGTACTTACTACGTTGATATTGATGTCGTAACATATGGTATAGGTTTCAAAGCCAGAGTATTCAAAATTGTTACGTGCATATACAAACACAAGCAAAATTGGGGCGTCTCTATATGGGAGCATGGATGAAGGAATACTAAGGAGAGGCCCTATCGTATTTCAATGCATTGCGAAAAGTGTGCCGGAAGTGACGTCAGATTTATGGGGCAAACAAACCGGCATGGGGCAAACAAAACAGCAGACGCCCCGCGGCGTGCTCTCCGCGGTGGTTAGCTTCTGCGCAGATTTGTAGTCCCGGCGTAACCTTAGCGCGTATTGTGCGGTTCGCACGCAGTAAAATGTTGCTAGCAGACGTTTATCAGGCCGTTCGTGCCTGGCAGGCCCGAGCGCTGCTTGATGAAATTCTTCGTGGAGCGTTTTTGTGCAACAGTACAGAATACCGGTACGTGCCGTGATCAAAAACGTACAGCCCCTGCATCATCGTATTCGAACTCACCTAGCAGTGACTTACGCGTTCTGCTGGGCGTTAGGCTTTCCCTTTCTCGTAGCCCGATTTCCCGATCTGTTGCCGGATTAGCTGTTCTTTGTTCGTGTATATGGAGTGAGCGTAGTAGCTATTCGGCGCAACGCCAACTTATAGTTGACGTAACTTCACGTCGAAAAGAGGACACCGCTGTATTGTATACGCGATCGTGCACGTAAAGTTTGTAATTCCAGTACGCACACAACAACAAGCACGCAGCGAGTTCACACCGCACAATACATACATCACGTAGTCCGATAACAACAACGAAAGTTTATTGCCCTTTCGTTGAACGACACAGCCTCTAAAAAACGTACGACGCCTTCGGCGCATGTTATGTACGGCGCGTCAGACGCCAAAAACAAAAGTTCACAGCAGCGGCTACAGACCGCGGTTGAGGTAGTGGAACAGTACCTCGTAGGAACCGGTCTTGTCTGCTCGCCAGAAAAATCTGAACTTCTCCTCTACCGCCCGACGCTTAAGGGAAGGCCCCCCAAGTGTTACATCCGGCATGCCGAGCACGAAGACATCTGCGTACGCACCAAAGAAGGAAACGAAATACCAAGGGTCAAGCAGATAACGGTGCTCGGACTCATCATAGAATCCAACGGCGCCAACGGAGCAACGATCAGGAATCTGGAGACTAAAATCACGAACACGATGAGGCTCATCAGAAGAATCACCAACAGACATCGCGGTATGAAGGAGGCCAGTGTCGTCAGACTCATACACTCCTTCGTCATTAGTCACATAACCTACGTGGCCGCCTACCACAACTGGTACACTGCAGAAAAGGCCAAGCTTAACACTCTAATTAGAAGAACACACAAGATGGCGCTGGGCCTTCCTGATAGCACAAGCACGGAACTTCTACTACAGCTGGGCATCCACAATACGCTCGAAGAGTTGATAGAGGCTCAACAGATCTCGCAACTCGAGAGACTAACCAGGACACGAACGGGCAGGAGCATCCTGGACAAACTGGGGCTAGCCTATCACAAGCAGCACGGCGACAAGACATCCCTCCCAAGCTCGATCAGAGAAAAGCTCCAGGTGGCTAGCCTACCTAAGAACATGCATCCCGAACTCAATCAGGGTCGAAGAGAGAGTAGAGCCAGGTCTTTACTACAAGCATTCGGTAGGGACAAGGAAGCGCTGTTTGTAGACGCAGCAGAATACGCGGATCGACGTGCATTCGCAGTGGCAGTCCTCAACACTGATAAACAATTGGTCAGCTCGTGTAGTGTACGCGGAAAAAACCCTGAGGCAGCGGAAGAAGTGGCGATCGCCCTAGCCATCGTTTGCCCCGGTTGCAGGTATATAATAGGTGACTCGCAGGCGGCGGTCAGAAATTATGCACAAGGCAGAATTTCACCAGAGGCCGCGGCTATCCTCAAAGCGAACGCGAATTATATCACCTCTGAAGAGACGGAGGAACGACACATTAAATGGTTCCCGGCTCATACGTCCCCCCACACCCCCGTACCCAACCTCAATGGAGAGGTCCATCGCGTAGCGCGAGGTCTCACGTTCCGCGCTCGTGTAGAAAGGTCCCTCTCCAGGGGATGCAAATCCAGAGGAGGGCTGGACAGAGAGAGACAGAATGACTAGATACTGTGACATTACAAAATTTTATCAAAAATCCAGGTGTATTTATCCACCCCCAAGCCCCAAACTCGACAGGGCCCAATCGGTAGATTGGAGGCAATTACAAACCCAGACCTTCCCCAACCCGTTCACCTCAGGAGGATATACCCAGACGTCTATTCAGACGATAACTGCAAATTATGCGGCTGGACTCACGCATCTCTTAGGCACATTCTCTGGGAATGCGCGGTTATAGGCGAAGAACATGCAGTCTCCCCAGATGAAGCTGCGGCGCGGTGGACGGCCGCGCTGCGCAGCTCAAACCTGCAAGATCAACTGTGGGCCATCCAGCAAGCCCGTGAGGCGGCGAGGAGACAGGGTCTCCGGTCCTCCTCGGGGGCGGCCTAGGCCCAGGCCACGAATTTGCCGGAGTTCTGAATAAAGTTGTTACCACCACCACCATGTGTTCTGAGTTGACACAATGAGTAAGAAGCAACAGAGCGCACATCCGAGAGCTTCGCATGCAAATACCATGCATTAGTGATAAGCAATGAAGCGAACGTGTACGTACACTTGAAAAGTGACAGCCGGTACTTTCCGCAGTGCACGCGATTTGCACCGGGTATGCGCAACCATACGCAACAGCTGGCCATTGCGTAGCTTTCCTAAAGAACACACACAAGGAGCAGCACGCGTGAATCGACTGCGCCGCGGCGCCGCTTGCACGGCGAAAAAAAAAAAAGAAAAAAGGCTCGAATCGCGCATGCGCTTGCAAACGACACGGCGGAAATCGCGAAATGTTTCGAGGCTCCTTCGCTAGAAGGCGATGCGGGTGTTTGCGATGTGGAGGCTTCACGAATGTGACGTCAGGGTCTCTCCTTATTTTTCCTTCCTCCATGTATGGAAGGCTCTGGCGCGTAGCTATGTGTCTAGTGCTGTGTTCCGGTGAGTGGCGGTAAGAAATTCCGATAACTCAGAAATATGGCTCTGTCGGTAAGCTTGTTATGTGTTACAAATTTCAGTGGTGGCGCCGACGGCATCGTACGCAAGAAGCCCGGCGAGTGAGTAGATATGTGGCCCCCGAAGGTGCGTCCGTTACATGCGTATTTTTTGCGCCATTTTCCAATAATTACTGTCTCGATCGTGGGCTTGTCGGCGATCATTCCCTTCTGATGTGGCAATCTGAGCTTTGTTGAAGTCACTTGCAATTTCACATTGCCACGGTTTTTTGTTGCCTCGATATGAAGGCATGACCGCCGTTGCTGCGTGTAGCAACAGAAGTGTTGCGCTGCTAAGCACGTGAATGGAGGTCAAATTGGAGAGGGGGAGTGGAGAGGTGTGTGGAGAGGGTTTTGCGCATGCGCAGTAAGGCTGGTCACGCCGCACACCACCACCGGATTGAACTCCGCCATAAGATGCTTCGCATATAAAATAAATAAATAAATAAATAAATAAATAAATAAATAAATAAATAAATAAATAAATAAATAAATAAATAAATAAATAAATAAATAAATAAATAAATAAATAAATAAATATTCGGGATCAGGCACGCACAGACAAAGCTTCGCTTGCCCCCATTTTCCCGATAGAAGAAGGACTAATTTTTTACACGAATGTCTGTAGCAGATTTTATAATCACGGAACTCGCACGCCACTCCTGTCTCGTTGCAGGGAAGATTTCTGGATAGTAAGTAATTAGGTAAGTGCATTGTCGTCTTAAGAGCTCCGGAAGCATGCAAGGTGGCCGACAAATATGTGTAGATTCATCTTCTAACACGCGTTACCAGTACAGACTTTCGCAATCCCTTCTCGTAAGACTCTCGAAGGTCGCTGCTGATGCACCTCGAGAACCGTCGGTGGCCGTCCGGCATGAGAACCACATGGCGCGGAACAGGACATAGTTGCAGAATCCAGAGGACACATCTTTGGTACCACCTCAGCTTGACATCTAGTTGGAGCGCCGAACCGTAATCTGAGAGAATATGCAAAAATACATTGATGATTATATACTGCAGCCATATATTTAGGGCTATAACAGGAATGGAAACGTTATATGCTGGTAAGACAACAACAAAAAAAAAAATCCACGCATATCCACAAAGTGAATGGTGCTGAGTTGGCGAAGCACTGTGGTTCGTTCGGTAACCGTGAATCTCCCGCGACATTGCCCACTCGCGCATATAAATGAGGGACGACGCGTGTGTACAGTTATATACAGTGTGTTTTTTTGGTCATAACTCGTATGTCGTGTTGAGTTGTGGATTCCGTTTTGTCTTCATTATTACTGCTTTGTGGTCCGTGAAATGTAGAGCCAATATTTATTCGATCGGATCAAGCCTGAATTTGGCAAAGACGAGTTCCCGTTGAGCCGCCGCGGCATGCGCCTTACGTTCGTTTTCATCCATGGCAGAAAGAGAATGTTACGACTGGAACGCGCTTACATACGCATTTTCACCGCAGTGTCCTCTCGTGCTCATTTTGTGGCAGAAAGAAAATGTGTGGTATGGAACGCATCTGCACGAAGTGAATGATGACGAGTGGGCGAAGCTAGATCCTAAGTTCCATAATGTCTGCGTTGTGGTCGCCGGGTTTGTGCTTGTAGGAGTTTCATATTGTTCTGTCACAATTATGGTTGATATTAGTGTACTGTTCAACCTTTTTTTTTTGTATCAGATAAGTTGCCCGAGCGTTGTCCTATATAATGTAAACTGAGTGACATGAAGTGACATAAAGAGTGGATGACAAATCTCGGTCTTAAGGTCCATATTGTGTACGTTGAAGTAGCCGAACAGTATAAAGCGCTTGTGCCTGTAGGTGTTCTATATTGTTTCGTCACAATTATGGTGGTTGTTTGTCTATTGTGAACCTTCTTTTATTCACATACATACATACATATGTTTCAACTATAGCAACGGTTTTCTAACCACCATGACAGCGGACAGTGAACGTCGACGAGAAAGCTAGGTCCTAAGGTCAAGGGTCGGTTTCTTCGTATACCTCCCACAGGACGCGAAATTCAAACGCTCCGCCGACGCAAGCGCCGACAGCGCCGAGAGCGCTATTGAGTTACGCTCCTTGCAGAAGGCCGCCAAGCTCAAAGGGCGATGACGTAGCGATTACGTTGCTTACGTCGTCAGGGCAACAGTAACAACAGCCGCTCGCCTCCACCCCCTCTTCCTCCCTCTCCGCGCGCCGTTTTCTATTTTTTTTTGTGCGCTTGCTTTTCCTCCTCTCCCATGCCGCGCACCGTTTTTTTTTTTTGTACGCTTGCTTTTTCTCCTCTCCTATGCCCCGCGCCGGGATTTTTTTTTTTTTTGTTCGCGTGCGCTCGCGCGCGTGCTGTGCTTGGCCGCGCATTCGCGTTTGCCCGCAGCCAGCATGTGCTAGAGCATAAAGGATGAATCCACCTACAACATTTCTGTTACCTCTTTTTATTGTTCTGTTTCCGAAACTCAACATTTACATGTAATGGGGCACGATACAAGTTCACGAGAAGAACAGAAGGGAAGAATTCACAGTGTGTGCATGACTAAACACAAAAAGTTCATTGTAAAATTTAGAAATTAAAAAATCGAACACATTGGAAAGTGTAGGCCCTTTGACGTACACACATATAAGAAACACGATTTTCATTTGGTGCAATACCGAGCAAAGTGCAGAGGAGCCTCTGATGAGAGGTAATCATGTAGTTTAAAGAAATGTCAGTGCATGACAAAAACATAACGAAGCGCAAAATGTGTAAATATGAAATAATATTGCAATGATTTACTTATTAACCGTTGAAATGATACGAAACACAAAACAACCACTTACACATTTGCTCAGATTTTGCACAAATATACATGAAATGCTGGACACCTTCACCAGATAAACAAAATGAAAAAGATAAGATTTAGCACAGTAAATAGTACATTGCGCTAAAAAGAGCAAGACACAATGTATGGTACTTGAACACTACTTGAAAGTTAGTTGGTGGCAACGGGATGCAGGCCATGGTCAGTTTATGCAGCAGCACATGACATTCGAAGAAAAGCGTATTACTCAACGACCAGGTGAAATAAGCCTATACGTAGCTTTTCTTTCACCGCGAATACAATGCCTAGCTGAATATAACGCCACTGAAGGGAGGACGTCGTGTTGGGTACACTGAGCACTTCATTGTGATGAACACAAACAGTAAAATTCTGCATATAGGACATGTCTCATGCCTACACATGAATCCTTAGAGCGGTTTTTCCATAGGCAATAACAGAGACAATATATAAACACACAAACTACTTCTTCAGCCGTAAGTACATAGCATATTCACGCACCGAGAAGAAGCACTGGGGGCAGGGTAGAAAGCTGGTCCACTTGAGCTGCGGATCGAGACTTCGCAGAGCGCTGATTCTACAGCTGTTAACCCCTCCTTGGGCAAACGCATCAGTTCTTGCCTTCTCGAATACTCCGAAAACGTTTCCGTCCTGAAATAAAGCAATTGAAAACTATTAATTCCAACGATACAAATTACGCAGTCGCATGAGGCAAACGTAGTTTCGTCGTCTCGGCTCAGTGCAAGCTGCGATACATGAGGCAGTTTTAGAATAGCATACGTTATTTTAGCGTTTGCGGCTCGCTATTTCCGTCACTACAGGAGCCAGCAAGCGGTTAGCGTACGACGCATGACATTTGCGCGAAAAGCCAACGCAAAGCTTTTCGTACGCTATTCTAAAACTGCCTATTGAGTCTCAGGAACGCGTATTTAAACGATGGCGAGTGATAAACAGGCAAAAAAAGCAAAACGCACTTCCATCACGCAGTTCTGTCATAGACGCAAAAGTTAAACTATGAGTCTCAAGTTCTTTAATTTCATTCCTTCTAGGAACAGCGATATTAACTGCAACATCGTGCCTTTCACGATTCAGCCGTAATTAAAAAAACAATAACTGTGTTGTCCAACTGCAATTCGTAAATGTGTGGCTGCGAACGCAAGCCGCATGCTCACCTTTAGTTTTTCGGAACCTCGAAGAATCTTGCGGAACTCGGCCGGTCTTGAAGTATCCGTGCACCGTTCCATGATGTACGAATGGTGCGTGCCGTTAACCACCACGGCGGCAAGAGCGCACAACACGCAAACACCACGAAAACTCCACACGCCGGCCAAAGCTCGCTTCATGTAACGGAACATCACGAAACTTCATATCAAGGCCGGCGACTAGGACGGGCTCCTGTATGGCGGCGACGGAGCACGGCTGACATAACCACTCCGATAAGTCTCAAGAGCGAACAATGACCCGCTAACCACAACGGGAGACTTGCAGGTGTCCGCCAAGCATAGCCTCCCTGCACGGCCAGCCTGGTGCCCGCTCTCAGCATTCGCTTCATGCTACAACGGAACTTTCGTGGAATTCAAAACTAGCGTCGCGGCGCGCGCGCGGCCTCCGCGGCCGGCGCGGGGTGCACAGCTTTGCCGGCACGGCGGCAAGCTGCCATTGGCTGCTTTAATTTTGAATCTCCATGAACACTAGCGCCAATTTCACCTTCAGTTACGGCCCCTTTTAAAAGGCCGCCGAACTAGCAAATTATTCAAGATGGTGTCGGTGACGTCATCATGACGTAATTCTTTGGGACGCCGGAGCGGCAGTGTTTCCGAGTATTGCTAAGGTCCATAATTTCTACGTTGAAATCGCCGACTAGTATAAAGGGTTTATGCTTCTAGGTGTTTTATATGGTTCTGTCACAATTATGATTGATATTAGTCTATTGTTAAAGCTTTTTAGGGGATTTTACACTGTGCTCTGTCGTGAGCACGGACACCACACCACGGACAAGCCTAGACCCTAAGGTGCTTCGCCCCTAAAAATGCAAGCAAATATCACTAATGGTAAAACAAGCACACAGACAAGAGGACAATAACAGAAGTGGAGTAGTTCACGTGTCATTAAGACGCTCTTCAGTTTCGACTAAAAATCTTGCTGGTAAGGAGTAAACGCTACCGGGGAGAGAATTCCAAATCTCTATTGTACGTGGAAAAAAAAAGACAAGTGTGTTAAAATCTACTAGTATAACCCAAGAAAGCTGTGACGTTCAAGGCGTGTCAGCTACGGGTACAACTTTTGTTAGTAAATGTGACATAAATCCCTAGAAGGCTTCGTACATTTGATAGCAATGAAAAAAAATTACACCATCTCCCGCTAAAGGGGACCATGAGGCGATGCGAAGCCGGAGCACTTGCACGATCGCGTTCCGTTGGCGATCGTTTGGCATGCTACCGACCTCGCGTCGTGGAACGCGAAGAGGGACGCTACGCGCGTCGTATCTTCCATCTAGCCTGGCCGTTAATTCTCACAGGGCGAGCGGGGAACGCGCGGTCGACAGGCGGGCGAGAGGGGGGCAGCGTAGGAGAGGAGAGAGAAGGGGAGGGGACGCGCATGCGCTCGAGCTCACCGCGGCGTAGCGCAGGAGAGAATTTCGGCATGTCTAGCCCGCGTTTCAGAGGAAGAGTGGAAAGGGGGAGGGGAGAGGGAAAGTGGAGAGGGGAAGCGGAGAGGGGAGGGGGAGAGGGTGAGTGGAGAGGAGGTGTGTGGAGAGGGTATGCGCATGCGCAGTAAGGGTGGTCACGCCGCACACCACCACCACCACCACCACCACCGGATTGAGCTCCGCCTTAAGATACTTCGCATCTAATAATTGGCTAACTAAATTTTGTAATAACGTTATACACGCTTACAATGTGATTACGTCGGAGCAACTGCTTGTCCCGCATTTAAAACTATTCTAATGTAACATGCAGCATAACGAATACATGATGCCGTGAGCATATTACATTAGGGAGAGGGAGGGCTGTGCGGCTACATATACAGTAGAACTTATATTGAGCGCTTTTTAACCTGAAAGCTACGCTTCTCCGAACGCTTCGCAGATCTTTGGAGTTTTGCCTAACATACAGCTTGTGCCTCCAGTTATGTGCAACTGCACATGTGGCGGGAAAATAGACAGTCCCTTTAGCTGACGCTAAGAAAGGCACAAGCAAAAGACATGCTCTCATGAGATGTTCATTAAGTTATTCTGACTTTCTCATGTGATTGCATTGTTGCTTCCTATTGCTCGCTCTTTCGGTAACCTAGACATCACCACTGGTTCTATGCTCAGACGTAATCATGCTAATTTACATTTGCTGGACCTCGTGTGCTAATTATCACTTCTAATCACTTGAAGTACCCTTACTACGTTACTGCAAAAATCTGGAGCCGACCTTAATCTATCACATAGCTGCTGGTAGTGACACTTGCATGTCGTCGTTCGGGTGGCCTGGTAAATTCCTTGGGTTAAGTTTGTGTTTCGCGCGCTACCGAAGTGGATCTCAGAGGCCACGCAGAAAGAAGCGCTTGGTTGAGACCTGCTGCGCCAGATGCCGCAACAATATCAGCTGCTCACAGAAAAGCGTCTACTCTTTCAATGAACTCGTTCAATTAATTTTTCATTAATTATACTGACAATTAATTTGCTCTTTAGTAAACTTGTGCTCCGACGACATATGCATCTAATGTCATTGTAAAACTGCGCACACACACAAATACAAAAGAAGGGAGACCCGATGTCGTCGGTTCTTCCTTCTTCTTTTGTATTTGTGTGTGTGCGCTGTTTTAAAGACGATAGTCTTTCCTGGGGAACTTAAACAGCAGAAATTTTGGTCTGTCTTTCTGTTTTGTCGGCACGTCACTCGATTCAGCCACTCGGTCAAAGTTGAACCACTTGCCCAAGGGCCAGCCATCTTGAACGGCTGACTAGGTTCATACTTGTGTACATTGTTGATCAAAAAGCAAACATTACGCATATCTGAGGAGCAACATCACTAGGTAAGTATTACGCGGTGTGTTCCTTTAATAGAAAATACATAGATACGTAATTATAGAGACCCTAGTTTCTTAAGCTGCGCTGAAAATGCGACTGCACTGAAACTTGCCTTCCTCCGTGCCCTCTGCACGAGCTCATTGTTGTGTTTCGGTTTCGGTTCAGTATTGCACCGTACGAATGCCATGGGGCGCCGCTCTGGCATTCCTGTTTTACCCAGGCGACGTGTAAATAAAAGAGTGTGTGGAGAGTACTCGTTGAGTGCGGACGTTTCTTCTGCTTCGGCGCTTCGCGCCAAACCGCGTGTTCGGGCTGGCTGGCGTCCCCGCCGGTCGCGTTGGTCACCGCCGGTCTTCGCCTGCTGCTGCGCCGGGACTACCAGCCCGCAACACAGCACTCATGTTCCCCGACGTATTGCCAGATGGCGTCCATATCTCACGCAGCGCCTCTTCTATCGTCTTTAGACGACATTTGCAGCGAAGCACGCAGATACGCGGCCAATATTTTTTTGATGAACTTCGACCAACTCGCCCAAATAGCTACCTTGCTCAAGTATCTAATGTACCTCTTAGCTTGAAGCAGAACCACCTATTTAGTGCCAGTTTTATTTTTTATGGTAACTTTTCTGAATATTCTTAAAACCGGAAGTAGGCGCTCGACCGGAAGTGTTTGGAAGAGAAACAAGGAATCATTCGTTTCTCGAGCCGCTGATAAAGGGTAGGGGTGGCGTGTAGCGTGGGGGCAGTGATAAGGTACTATCGTGAGCAGTATGAAAGGGAACATGCGAACGTGTCGCCAGTCGCCACAAACTCGACGTAGGCGATTAGCGGCGGCCTCTGTCGTAAACAAAATGGAAAGGGGCCCGCCATGCCGCTAACTGTCGGCACGCCCACCTCGCTGTTGCTGATAAAAGTGGCAGTTAATTGCGTATCACGATAGTGCAAATGTGATTTTAAAAAAAAGGGGGAAAAAAGGGCACTGCTCTTTGCTGCGCGCGAGCGCTGCAACAGGGCTACGGTAGCAAGCTGTTATTTGTGTCATGTATTTGACACGTCGTAAAAACAGACGAGGGGGGGGAGGAACGACATTTCGCGGAAAAGCGCAAGCCCTTTCCACTTTATCTTTCGCAGCGCCATCCGAGTATCGCTCGAATTAGGGTTTGAGGCTATTTGCCACGCGCTTGCGTGTTCTCTCTCATATTGCTCGCGATGGTACTGTACGGTCCACTGTTAGAGAGAACACTCGAATGAGTACATTTCATATTGCTGACCCCCTAACTTCTAGTGCATGTGGAAACATTATTCGTGCGCGACATAAGTGTGCCAAAAGCCACTATGCTTTTGACAGAGAGCGAAATCTCGACATACCCTGTGTTCCCTTTAGCCACTTGGCCGGCCTGACTGACTCGTATAGTACCAGTTGACATCGTCACCAGGTTCGTTCGACTCCAGCCGGCACGACGCTATTGCAGATAATATCCTCATCTTCTGGTGCCAACAATCGCAGAATATGAACGAGAGGGATGGTACTAGAGCTGCACGACTTCGAGCTTGCCGGCCGGGTCGCACAAATTCGAAAACATGGAATAAAAATGTGCTATAATTATATACAGCTGCGTCGTATAACCTCAAGAACACTTCACAATGGCTTAGATAATCACCACTGATAGTTTCTGCTGTAAATGTCCCACCGATTTTTCGAATATATGAGCAGATGCAAATATCTAGGAAGTTTGATGCAGCTGACAGCGCGGTTAAACAAGCCAGACTTTATGACGTACTTACCGCTAAAAAGGACTCGAGAACGAAGGTGAAGAACATAAACACGACAACACGGCAAATATGTCATGCAGCAAGAACCAAATAGGCCAACAACAAGTTCTCGTGAAACCACACTTACCCGGAGAGGCAGGCCTGCTCCAGATACCCATAGCTTTGCACAAAGCGTGCGGACACGATCGTACTGCACACGTAAGTGCTTTACCCAGGAGTCACTTGTCTGGCGAGGAATCAGTAGCCCCGGGCTTTGGCGGGCTGCAGCGCATGCAAGATCTACTTCTCGTAGCTGAGAAAGCGCGCTCACGATATTTCAGGCTATAGTTGTACAACTAGCGTGTAGCAGCGATCACGTTCGTTCGTCACATCCCACATTCCAGCCGCGACACATTCGTTTGTAAGGGCGGGAGTGTCATGAATGGAAATGAAAAAGCGCTTTATGCAGGACGAAGTGTAGGGGGACGACGGACACGACGCTGAGCGAGAACGCCTGGGTATGACTGTCATTTGCTGTGGTAATCAGTGTGTTACAGGAAAGTGTATTACAATAAAGTGTATTATAGGAAAACAAACCTGGACCTTGCGTTTTTGCGTCCAACGTTTTTCTGAGTTGGTATAGGCTCGAAAAAAAAAACTACGGAATAAAAAGCTATTATGCAGGGTCAGCTACCTCCCCGCTAAAGTGACAGCGCCACGTTTTACAATGCACAGCTCTCTACTTTACTCGCAGCTGGTATGCCAGCTGCTATGTCAACTTTCGCATAAGTCATCGTACTCTACAAGACCGGGCCCATCGCTTATATACGTTGAACGAAAAAAAGAAGAAGAAAGCGGATGGTCTCTGAAGGTAATTTATTCAGGCACGATTACTTATAATTTTAAACTATTTCTACTGGAGCCAGTGAACACCAAACTGCCACCAGTGTATTAGATGTATGTTGCTTCTTTCTGCTTTCTTTAACCATTGGCGCAGCGGATGGTTACGCAGCTGATGGTTACCGGAATCTTTCAACTTTCAATGCCCCTATCGTGTGCTGTACTATATTACTTTACCGTAATGACACAATGACTCCCCTGCATAATTTCATTCTCTGTACATAGTTCTAAAATTCCCCAAAATGTTGTGCTAATGTCTAATTTTTTTTTACCGTAGCCTTTTTTTTTGCATCCTTAAGTTGCATGCCAGGCATAATCTGACTATTGGGCATTGGTTGTGCCAGAAAAAGCTGTTACCGTCAATTTTAAATCAGACCACCCAGCGACATCGACGGGTGCGGAACTTGCAGCTCCTCGCTCTGCGATTTGTGTAGTCAATCAGTAAGAAGTTAAACGATTCATCGACTCAAGAAAAGAAAAGTGCATTCCTACAATCTCTGCTATCAGCCCAGCGGCATGGACTTCACGAACAGCTGGTATTCAAGGTTAGATGCCTCATCCATGGTTCACGCGAGAGAGGACACCACGTGAAATTTCTAGTGGCGACTGAGTAACTGCAGCGTCATATACACGCCAATCAGCCGACAAGGAAGAGACTCTACCACCTGATCCGACATGGGGTCCGGGCAGGTAACTGTGGTCGAGTGTCATTTTGTGCTCTGTATACCATGGCAGAACACAATTTCGGGGGGGGGGGGGCACGGGCCCAGTGTGCCCCTTCCCCCCTCCCCCCTGGCTTCACCACTGTGTACCACTGACAAGGACTGAGGCTGCCAGCAGACTTCGAATGATCGCACAGGATATTACGCCACGAACATGGAATGCGTCCAGGTAGCCTAAACAATCGGCAACACGGCAACACCACTTGAACTCCTTCCTACTTTTTTTCGCATGCCAACTGGACTCCGACTAAAAAAGGCCAGCCTTTTTTGCTGGTTATGGCTAACAGTTCCTTTCACGAAGTAGTTTTCATTTGGCATCGGAATGGACGACAACGCTTTTTGTGACGACTGTCGTAACGAGGACTAGTGTTACCAACTGTTCAGGGAAGGAAGTCGGGACGGGGGAATAAATTAATGTAGGTATCCAGCGAAATCAGTCTTCTTTATTGTGGTATCTTCCAGACAGTTCCGTCGTTTCCTCATTGTTGCGGCCTGTTGAAGTAGCACTTCAACTGCATGGTTATGTGCTGCTCGCACGGCTTTCTCTTGCCGGAGAATGTACTCGTAAAAGTTATCGCACTTCACGCGGATGTTCGGTATTACCTGCAGCTCTGCCTGGACATGTTCAACGCGCATACGATTTCTTTCGTCTCTCCACAAACTCTTCATAACTGAGGATGCTTCCTCCACAGGGGCGTTGCTGACGGGAACAGATAAAAAGATTCTAAGCGCTTGAGGATGTTCGATGCAACACAAATGAAGTCTTGTAAAACTACCCACCCAATCGTGCTAGGGTCGTGTTCTGTAGCGATCAAAATTGTATTTGGTCGCTACAGATTTCTGCTGTATTTCTGCTGGACACATAGCTGCCCGACAGGGACGGCACGGGACTTGGGACGCTGTATGAAAAGTCGGGACAGTCCAGCAAAATCCGGGACGGTTGGTAAACCTACCTACAACGCATCTTATACTATGTGCAGAGACGGTCACTGGCTACTGCCCTATAGCTCGCCTTTAGAATACACCGGTGTCAGTGTATCGAAACCATTCTGGGGAGTCGTCCCCAGTAGTCGTATCTTTGCAAGACAGACATATATATATATACTTGCATAAGCGGTTTAGCCTTTGTATTTGTCGCGATTGACGAGTGATGTCGCATACCGCGGAGAAGTGATTATGAGACTGCGCGTGCGCTCCTTGTCTCCATCTCTCTTTACGCCTTTAAATTAAGCGATGATAACTTCTACAGCAACACCTTAATTCCTTCAGTTATTTGTAACTTCCCCGGTGTGTTATATTCAAAATGCTACGTGTATGTTATCGAAGTTTTCTACTGAACCTGTTGATACGATCTTTTAATCATGGGGTAAAATGTTTGTAACATTGAAATGGCTTCTGGGGCCGTTATCTCGTGTTTTATAACGTTTCTCACTTGCCTGCTCATTTATACGATAAAGATTAGTACTACCACACTACACCACTCAACGTCCACACCGATGCTTCGGTGTTCCTACTAATTTCTGTCCGGATCTTACTTTATTTATTGGGTTCTAGGTGGTAATGTTCTCTGAGTTAGTAAATTCCGCGAACATTTTTCGATATAGAATTGTGAGAGATTAGATAGTCTTAACAGCTTCGCGATTAAAGGGGTCATGAACCACTTTTACAAGTAATGATCTAATGACCTCAGTATCGGAGTTTACTGCCTCCCGAATCGATTGCCGCAAAAATTTCTCGAATCCGTCAAGAATCAGCGGAGTTATGGGGGTTTGGCGCACGCTCTCAGCGCTTTCTCTCTTTTCTCGTGCCGACGAGCGCACTGGAAGCTAGACAGGGAGGGATGGCACGGGGGTAAAAAGTTACGTTAGCGCGCGTCATGAAACGCCATCGCTCTCCCGCTGTGATTCGCATGCGCGAGTGCGGCTACCGTGTAAAGTTAGCAGACTGGAGGAGGGAGGAAACAACTTTATTGAGTAGTAGGGAAGGGGGGAAAGGGAGCCAGGACATGGGGGGATGCTAGGTCGGGGCCCAAGGGGCCGCGGCTGTCGCCGTCCATTCCGCCAGCCTGGACTGAGTGGCTTGCTCTGGACATCGCAACGTTTTTTCCCACTCTTCGGGTGAGGGGGGGCAGTTGCAGGAGCTCTTCAGGGGGCGGGTGGCGGTCGCATCCCCATAGAATGTGGTCCTGTCCCGCCTGAGCTAGGCCGCAATACGTACACGACGAGACGCTGTCATCCCTCAGGATGGCCGCCAGTCTCCTGGGGCTGAGCACACTGCGCGTTTTAACTCTGCGCAAGGCCACGGCCTGGTGTCTTTTTAGGCCTCCACATGGAGGAGGATAGATTTGTCGCACCTCTCTTTGTCGACGGAGGCGATCTCCATAACTTGTTGATGCCTCTTCAGGGTTTGCCGGATGAAGCTGCACCTCTGCCCGGTTTGTATTTGCGCGGGCTGCGAGGTGGGCAGCTTCGTTGCCGGGGTTTCCCTCATGGCTGGGGACCCAGAGAAGCCTAATGCTCACCGCTGGCTCTTGGAGTTTTTTTGCCGCGGTTTCGCTCACTTGTCCTGACCTAAAGCTTCTAATCGCTGACATGGAGTCAGACACGATGAAGAGCGTCCCTTCGATAGCCGTTGCCATGGCGATGGCGGCTTCCTCCGCCTCCAGGACAGACGTAGCTGTGATTTCCTCGGTGCTCAGGATTCTTCCCGTTCCGTCCACAGCAGCTATCGCGTATTTGTCGTGTCCTATAGGGGAGGCGTCCACATACGCGGCCGGTTTGTCTGCCAGAGTCTTCCATAGGGACTCAGCGCGCGCGCGTCGGCGTTCTTTGTTGTGCTCTCCCATGTTCTTTGGCAGTGGTTGAATTATCAGTTTGTTCCTAATCACTTTTACTATTTTCACTCTTTTTGTGGTCCCTGTGAGGGGCGGCAGATTCATCAGTTGCAAGATGTCATGCCCTTGTTGCGTGCATGACAGCCTCCACCACTGCGCAGCTCGTTGCGCTTCAATGATTTCGCTGACGGTATTTTGAAGGCCTAATTGCATCATTCTTTCGTTGCTCGCCCATGTAGGGAGTCCGGTGGCCACTCTGTAGACTGAACGCAATAGAGAGTCTATCTTAGCGATGTCGGTCTTTCGTAGCTGAAGGAAAGGGCAAGTGTATGCGATCCTACAAACAAAGTATGCTTGTATTAGCTTGCATGCTTCTTTCTCTTTGAGTCCGAACTTGCGGCCAGTAATGCGTCGCAGCAGGCCCGTGACCTGGCGAGATGTGCTTTCCAGTCTTTTCAATGTTTCTTTGCAACTGTTCTTCTCTTCTAGGAAGAGTCCCAATACCCTGATGGTCTGGACCTGGGGTACTACTTCTCTGTTGACTAGGATTTGTAGTGCACTTCTGACTGCCGGTGTTGTTTTGCCAGCAATAAGCAGTTCTGAATTGGCGGAGGAGCATTTTAGTCCATTGCCGTCCACATAGGCTTGTACAGTGTTGGCCGCTTCTTGCAGTGCTCCTCTGACGGCTTCGGCATTGCCTTGCCTTGTCCAAATAGTCACATCGTCCGCGTAGATGGCATGGCGGATGAGCGAGATCTTGTCAAGTTCTTTGGGTAGATTCCTCATTGCACAGTTGAAAAGAAATGGGGATAGTACAGCACCTTGGGGCGTACCTCTAGCGCCAAGATTGAGCAGGGGGCTGTTGATGCCTCCGATGCTGAAAGTGGCAGTCCGGTCCCTAACCCTTTACTGCCGGTTGTCGCGAATTCGCGACATACCGAAAGACGCCGATTAACTAACACACGAAACGCGTTGATGCCTTCACCGGCGGCTGTCACGTATTTGCGGCGAAGGTAGCTTTCAGCACGAGTCATGTAGCACCATTGCATATAAGGTATTGCAAGCTGGAACCCAGTGTTCTGTATCAGTTGCCGGAGAGCGCGAAGCACGTGCAACAGCTCTCATTACTTCATTGTTTTCTGCGCGAGAACGCAAGTTCCATCTCCTATAAAATTTTTTCGATGTGCTCGCATACAAGAGGTTGCACACGACATGTCGCGTTGTTTTGAAGTACGTTATTTCCTGCGCGATCCTCACTTCTGTGGTATGTCGCGAATTCGCGACATCCGGCATTTGAGTCAGTCAGTGATGACTGCCGGTATGACAAGTTCATGATGGACTTCCGCTCATTTTATGGGAAAAAAAGGCTTCGCATGCGCTTGCCACCTGAACATAAAAGTGACGACAGCTGTCTCAATGACAGCGAAGACGACGATGTCGATCCTCATGCACAAGCACGAGTGCCTTCATCGAGCAGTGAGGATGAAGACGAAGATGTGGTAGATCAGCAAAGCTAGTGCCGGTCTAAAACATGCAGTGCGGTGGAAAAAAAAAGACTGTTCAGAACAGCGGGAAGGGCCACACTGGAAAACCGCTCATCCTCAATGTGACACTGTCCGAGCTCCTATTGAATATTTCAAGGAATTTTTATGACACCTTCACGGAACACATCGTTCAGCAGGGCAATCTGTTTGAGACGCAGAAAAATCCGAAGAAAGGACTGGCTCTGTCTCGTGGTGAGCTAGATCTATTTCTCGATGCCGTCACCTTCATGTCATTCTTTCGGCTCCCAAGATGGGCGGCGTAGTCTAGGGCACACAGGGTGGCCGACACGATGTCACGTGATTGGTAGGAGGAAGTAAAGTCAAACTTGCTTTTAACAACAATGAAGACGCCAAGTTACGTCCCCCTGAAGAGATCCGCTTCATTGATGCGGCGATGCCATACATGCATTGCATTGAACATATTGAGCTACTATTGGCTTAAGTGCCGGTTGTCGCGAATTCGCGACATACCTAAAAGTATGCATTAACGTTGCATTTTGGATAATGAAACTGCTGATTTAAGTTAAGGTTGCTATTTAAAGCTGAAAAATGAAAAACGAATTTTTTTCTTCGGCGCTTTCAGAATTCAGGCATTAAAGAGCTAAGAAATGCGATAATGTACTTGTGCGCTCGTGCCCCAACGTTCATATTCGATAGTGTCCACGCAAGATATTATGTGGATGCTCAGAAGGGACGTGGTGGACGCAGGCATTCCAGGAGCAGTACGCACAGTACTCGGGCTCGACGTGCACAGGGCGTTCGATAACGTCAAGTTAGCAGACTGAGGAGTGCGGTGCGGGCAAGTGGCGGCACCCCGTGGCAAGAAGCGCATCTCATCCGGCTTTCGGCCAATAAGCATGCTCTGTCTCCGCGACGTCAACGTGCAGACGCCCCGCCCACCGACGAGAGTGAGAACCGGCCTCTGTTTGAAAAGAGGGCGCCTGAGGAAACGGCAACTTCGCGCTCCGCTTGTAGCCTTTACGCGGCGCGCACGACTGTAATATTTTGCAGAGCAGTTCATAGCCGTGTCAGCATTCCGCAGGTTGTGTTTTTTCAACAAACCCAAGGGGTGCTTCATGACCCCTTTAAATTAGGAAGACGTCAACGCAGGACAAGAACACATAAAACAAGCGAGAAAGTCAGGAAATGTTTCGTCTCAGTGTTGAAACTTAATTCACCGCTAATTCAGCAGCTTCAGTTGATGGTTTACTTCGGAAACATGTGTTATGTGATTTGTTCCCACATTTGGGAACACTGTCTTCCTTGCTAAGTTGCAGTCTTTTTTTTTTACTACGGTGAACAGGACAGGTGTGGGTCCTCTCGGCCACATTGCCCTTGAGGTTGGTAGTGTCTTACCAACACCTGTAATGCGTACAGTTAAGGTCTTCACAGCACTGCCAGTTGCCGAAACACTGCATCAAAGAGAGAGAGAGAGAGAGACAGAGAAAGACGCGTTTGAGATCATTCACTAAGCGACGCGCTTTGCGAAATAGGTACTGCGAAAATATTGTTCTCTGGCTTAGCTTAGGGCGACGCCATATTCGCGACTGCCAAACGAATAAACACATCCGTCATTATTAGAAAGATCAACATTGTGCTTGGACCGGGGCCCCACCTCGGCCATTAAATACGCACAGTAAGCGCTCTTCATGGTTATTTACTGGACACAAGTTTAATGACCTGTTTATAACTGACACTATTGCTGCTTTTCATAGTATTGGGTTTTCAATTAACATAAGTCATCATCACGATATGTGTAAGTGCATGAAAACTATCTGTGTAGACTTTATCCGCGGTAATCTGGGCGACCGCCATGTATGTATTGGGCTCGGCCCTTGGATTTTGCTCATTCTTTATACACCAGCCAGGGCTCATATACGCACATAATGATTCTGATTGTTTTTTATTATATTTAGTTCTATTAGTTTTCCTTGTTTTTGTTTGTCTCTTCAACGTTATTATAATGTTGATTGTATAGCCGGCTCTAACGTAGCCTCTCTTCCCATGTCTTTCATATATCAATAAATATTCGAAGTTCTTTAAATCCCGAATTCTCATTCGGAACAAACAAGGGCATAGCCAGAAATTTTTTTCGGAGGTGGGGGGGAGCACCTCCTTGATCTGAAGTGGTGGTTGGGCAGGCAGATGTGATCGAGTGTCATTTTGAGCTCTGTATACCATGGCAAAATAAAATTTCGGGCGGGGTGGGGGGTGGGGGCGCGGGCATGGTGTGCCCCCGCCCCCCCTGGCTACGCCACTGGGAGCAAAGGTAATGAAAATAAAGCTTTCTTTTCACGTGAGCCACCCGTTCAATAAAGAAAGAGGTGATGCTGTCCAAAGAAGAAGGCAAACAAGAACCAGGCTTCTTATGCAAAAGATGGTTAGATCGTGCATTCTCGAGGCGACTGGGAAACGTCAACGTGAGACTAGCCCCCGTATTCTAGAACGTCCCTTCACTCAACGGTTCACCTTGACTTGAGAAAGTCGATGGGAGCGCCGTCTCTAGGCCGAACAAGTCACTGGATATCAGCGATAACCTGTAGCGATTTTTGAGAAGCGCGGCATCATTTTCAGTCGAGCAGCGGCGCTGTGCTCAACTCGGTCAAGTAAAGGACGAAATTCGAGTCGAGGCTTGTTTGAGAATGCGGGGGTAAAGAACTTTGATTAAACAGGTCCCGCAGGCGTTCACATACTCACTGCGTCATCAGCTGTTACGACCGACTTAACGGTACTTAACAATTGACGACAATAGCAATAGTCCAAGCTCTAGCGAAAAGCGTATTACTCGTCCAGTTCACATATTCTTTAAAAGGGCTCTTCAACACTTTTCTAGATGATCATCGATGACCTCACTATCAAAGTTTATTGCATGAGAAATCGACTTCCGCAAAAAAAAAATTAGAATCCGTCAAGTACAAGCGGAGTTAGAGGGATTTGTCGTACGCTCTGAGCGATTTCTCTCTCCTTTCATCCTATAGGAGCACGCTGGAACCTACACAGGGGTTATGACAAGGGGGCAGAAGCTACGTCTATACGTCAGCCTGTGTCATGACATTGAGCACTTTCATGATTTCTGTGAACGCGCGGCTCTCTTTCAGTTTAATCACGCACGCGCAAGTGTATATAGAGCACGGCGCGGGCACGTGGCGGCACATTGCGGCGGCAGCGGTAACTATACAGTTCAAGATGCTCACGTCAGCCAATGACTGCATTCATGTGCTTTTGGGCATCGTTTTGGTACGTGGCATTATTTGTCGAGAGACGAGCGAGTGATTTCTAGCTTCGAAATATAATTGTAAATTCCATGACGAGTGCTGCGCTATAATGTTTGGCTCACATGTTCGCAGGAGCCTCGAATCCTAGTCTGCAGCACTTTCTGACCGTGCTCCAAAAGTTGCAGGGCCCCTTTAAGGAACGCCGTGGGTACCACTGCTTCATCATTGATTTACTAAAATTGCCTCCACCGAAAGCGTAGGGATGGTCGATTAAAATTTTTAATCGATTAATCGTTAATCGTTAATCGATTTAGCCTTTAATCGATTAAGTGCTTTCGGTGGAATCTTTTTATCAATTATTCGATTAATCGACATTTTTAATGGATACTTTAAAACCGATATCTCTGTCTGAGAGGCATCGTTCGTGTTTAATATGGGCCCAAATCTTTTCATTGACGCACTGGCGATCCAAAATTCCCACTTTCGAAAGTGTCGACGACGGGCTCCTTGTATGCAGTGTGCGAAAATTCACACTTTCGCACACTGGACACAAGGGGCCCGTCATCGTTGGTTGATGTTAAAGTCACTGGAACGGGAAAAGTACCGCGACCGTCCGGCGCGCCGCCATATTTGGTCCAGCGCGGCCGAAGCGGCGGTGGTGCGGTGTTGATTTCACGTGGAGTAACGCACGTTTTACGCATTGCGTGCGCTTTTGCAGCCCCGAATGAAGCATACCGTTGTTCTCTGACTGATTAGGAAAGAAATAGCGGCAGTTTTCTCTAGCCTACATGCGCACGCACGCGTACTAACGCGATAAAAAAATGCGAACTGCGCGGCATTTACGCGCTCGGCTGTCTGCGTTTATTAAATGCGAAGCTTTTCTTAGCGAATTTCTGCGACTTTGTACGTATCTATCTATCTATCTATCTATCTATCTATCTATCTATCTATCTATCTATCTATCTATCTATCTATCTATCTATCTATCTATCTATCTATCTATCTATCTATCTATCTATCTATCTATCTATCTATCTATCTATCTATCTATCTATCTATCTAATCCTATCTATCTATCTATCTATCTAATCTATCTATCTATCTATCTATCTATCTATCTATCTATCTATCTATCTATCTATCTATCTATCTATCTATCTATCTATCTATCTATCTATCTATCTATCTAGCCGCCCCCGACTTTGTGCTGTCCTGGCTGCTTCGTTAATGGGATGTACACCAAATTTGGTATGGCATAACATGACTGTATGACGAATATAAATTACATGTGATAACATGAAAATAATGACATGCATGCCATGTACGGCACGAGTTACATGCCACGCTCATGGTGCACTCGCGGCCGTTTCGATAGCTTGATACACAGCAAATTTGGTGTGGCGTGACAAGAGTGTATCACGAACATAAGCGACTGGTTATAAAATGCAAATAATGACAGACATGCCATGTAAAACATGATTTACGTGACATCGTCTCGGGGCGATCGCGGTCGTTTAATGAAATGCATATATACCAAAATTTATATGACGAGCTATATCTGCATGACGATTGTTAGTGATAGGTGGTAACATGAAAATCATGACTTCCATGTCATGACTTACTTGCCACGCTCATGCTGCGGTGGCGGGCGGTTCGCTAGCTTGAAATGCACCTAAATTGGTATAGCGTGAGATGACTGCATGACGAACACGAATGACAAGGGGTAACGTGAAAATCATGATTTGTGTCATGTATGGCATGACTTGGATGGCACGCCGTTGGTATGCTCGCGGCCATTTCGTTAGCTTGATATACCAAGATTGGTATTGCGCGCCCTGACTGTATGACGAACATGAATGACAGGTGGTAGCATGAAAATAATAACATGCATGACATTTACGGCATGATTTGCATTACACTGTCTTGGCGCGCTTCCGGCCGTTTTATTAGCTGGATGTATAGCAAATTTGGTATGGCATGACATGGATGCGTGACGAACATAAGTTACAGGTCATGCGTTGTATATACCAGAATATACGTACGTTTCATTCGCGTTGTGATTCAACATGCATGCATGTCAAACATGCAATGTATAGTGAACTAGATCTTACATGACATGCGTACCATTATTTTCATGTTACCGTACGGTATTTATGTTCGTCATACAGTCACGTCACGCAATACCGACCCTGGTAGCACAAAACATTGCTGCAACATTGTCATAGTGTTGCCTTTCAATGTTGTTACAACGTGGATAATGTCCGCCTTCAGTAGCATTCCCGCAACATTGACAAGAAACATTGCAACAACATCGCTGAATCATTCAGGCAACGTCGCTAAAACATTATATAACATTGCAACAACATTTCATTAACGTTGCTTTCGCAGCATTGCAGCATTAGAGAAACGTTTGCACGCATGCTGCACACCATTCAGGCAGCATTGCTGAAGCATTAAATAATGCTATAAAAATGGTTATTAACGCAACTGCCACAGTACTGCAACATTAGAAAAAAACATTTTCGTGCATCCTGCACCTCACTGAAGGTAGTAGTCATTTTGAACCATTAGGTATCCCTGCACTGACTGTCTTTTTGCAGCACAACAGTCAATCAAAGGTGAGCAGGAAAACAAAATTGTATGGAAGAACACTTTATTGTCCCCGATATGAACACTAATAATCTGATGAATCCTCTTCCCTGATGGACACATCTGGCATGCAGGCTCCGATGTCGCTCGGCTGCTGAAAAAAAATAAATTATATTCATGCATTAGTCTTAACAGAAGTCATTCATAAGGCTCATTATAATAATTCGTGCCCCATCAAGATGTCACGGTTTTAAAAGAATACCACCACAGAAATTAGGCAAAGAGTTTTTTTCCGGCAGCTGTTGATGTCACCTTCAAATACAAACATATATTTTTCCCCCAGGGAGTTGTATAATACACAGCCCTTTCAAAAATGTGCATGAAGAGTAGTGTAGCTCTTGCGTCTGAAAAAGACTCGTGTCACCAGAAGTGACAATCCCTAGTATGAAATTTTTGAGCCCACTAGCGAGCCCAATGTTATGCTGGTGGGAGGCCACGTGACAACTGCATCTTCAAGATCACGTGTGAAGCAGTGCAGAGAGACAAGGCACAAAAGGAACGAAGCGACAGGACACCGCTGCATTCGCAAGTAGTTTATTTTGAAAAAAAAACAAGGTTATTACATACATACCAGCGTACTACGTGTGACAATGACTTTCAAGTTATAACAGTTTCCGGTGATCTCCCAAAAAAGAGACTTCACAATCACTCAGAACAACGGACGCTTGGCTGATACAATCACCTTTTCTTTTAGGACGTGGAAAGCCTCGATCACTTCCCTGGTCTGCTTATCCTTGTGATTGGAAAGTATCTCAGTTTCAGGGAAAAGCGGCGTGCAACCACATTCCAAGCAATGCCGTTTAATGTGTGAATGAACATTGTTTGTTAGTGATCCCTTGTGTTCTGAAAGCCGTGTGTTAACGACCAATAACAAATAATGTTCATTCACACATTAAACGACATTGCTTGGAATGTGGTTGCACACCGCTTTTCCGTGAAACTGAGATACTTTCTAATCACAAGGATCAGCTGACCAGGGAAGTGATGGAGGCTTTCCACGTCCTAAAAGAAAAGGTGATTGTATCAGCCAAGCACTGGTTGCTCTGAGCGATTGAGAAGTCTTTTCTGGAAGATCACCGGAAAACTGTTATAACTTGAGTCACTGTCACGCGTGGTACACTGGTATGTATGTATATAACCTTGTTTCTTCAAAATAAACTAGTTGCAAGCGCAGCGGTGTCCTGTCATTTCGTTTTTTTTTTTGTGCCTTGTCTTCGCGCGCTGCTTCACACGTGAACATGAACTATCACCAACTCGCCGAACTTTCAACTTCAAGAGCTGCAAAATTTGTATTCAACAAGGGCACTTGCTATCCTCCTTTGTACTAGTGAGTGGTGAATGGACTAGGCTTTCACAAGCACGGGCGCATTGCATTTGTGTACATGCTTCACAGTGCCCTAGAACTGTATTACACTGCTACACACAAGGCAGCGGGTTCAATTCCCGGCCACGCTCGCCATATCTTGTGGGAGCCACAATGCACACATGCTTGTGTACTTCTGCTGCTCCTGGCATGTGTTTTCAACGTGTCACATCAAAAGGCAATAAGATATGTCGCACTCTTGAATTAAGGAGAGACGTGGTACTTTAAAACATTTCTTTGATTCTTGATCGATTTTGACGGAAATTGCAAGTTTAAGAATATTTGTGTGCGAATTTCAAATATGCAATTGTTATTTTTTCTATGATAAGTAGTTTCCAGGATATCAGACAAATACTTCATTGTTTAAGGCCTAATTAGCTAATTAACCGCAACCTGCACTAATGTGCAATCCACAGAATACATTCAGAATGTAGTGTGGCGTAAAGTATAAATCGTTGCTTTAGGCCATTTCCAAGCAGAGTCGTGGGCTGTTGCACCTGATTTAAAGAATGTCCTCATTAATACTCAAAACAAAACCTTCATTTATAACATTTCCTCATGAAAGTAGTACAACAAAATTTGCGTCATGACACTTCGCATCTACTTATATCAGAAGCAAAAAAAAAAGAAATCAATGATAACCCAGGTATAACAAAAGATATTGCTCCTCCATCACAGGAAGAGCATGAACAATTGTTTGCTGTTCGCTTTCAATTTAAAGGGCAGGATGCATGATTTTGGTTTTTTAAAGTAAGATATGGATAGCAAATGACAGTATGCTACTGTATGCAGCAATGAAAATTTGTAACCAGGTGCAGAATGATGTCAGCAATGTGAAAAGGTGAAAAGACAATGACAGAAGAAAGACAAAAATGTTTGTCACAACAAACATTTTCTTTGTGTAACAAAGAAAATGTTAAGGCTAGCAAGCCACATAATCAAGGCACATAATTAGGACTTAGTAAAGTTAAGTGGTGTTGCAGAAGAAAGACATTGGGTACCATTTCTGAATCCTTGAAGGAGCATAGCGCAGCCAGTCTGCAGCATATGAACGTTTCGTACATTTTCGGCAATCCGCCGCCGTCTCCGACGAGATAACACTTCATCAATCGAACTTCTTCATATCCGCACAATACACATGTCACCGCGACGCCGCCAATGGAGCACAATCACAGAACACTACACCCAGAGAACATCATCTTGACTACACACAACAAAGGTGCTGCGTCAACACGTGGTATACAAGATACAAGCAGGTGAACGAACCGCAACACCGCAACGCACATGGTTACACATGGTAGCGGACTGGGTTATATGTGGTGTTATTACATAATTTATTATAAATAAAATAATGCGGCCTGTAAATTAGACAAGAAACGCTACAGCGGCAGCTGCACTGACTGTTAATAACTATTGAATGTTTCCTTGGCACGTTCGTGCCTCCATTTCGGGTTTTCTAGGTATCACACTGCGGCGCGCAAATTCAAATGTGTCCGCACGACGTCTGACGACGTCGGTGTCCGTTGTGTCTGCTTAGCCTAACTATACTGCCTTGAACCGGGTCACGATTTCATTTTATGACTACATATTCGTGGACTATGATTAACAGCTCTAAGCTCCACGAGCTACATGGCTTGCAAGGAGTTTGTGAATGTTCGGACAGTGAACAGATAGAGCTCGACAAATAAAATACACCAAAAAAGGGACTTACCACGTTTCCCAATGCTGCAGGGACCCATCGCGTAAGAACTTCACGAAGGTCGTACTCGAACAGAATGAGAAAAATCGCCAGCATGGCGTGCACAAGGGAGGTGATTATAACGTGTTTTTGCGCGGCGGGCGTACTGGCGGCGGGATTGTGCAGCTTAATTTGATCGCTGTAGTGTTTAATGTGAGAATCTGCTTGAAGTGTATGCATGCTTATAAAAAAATTCTAGGCCAGAAAATAATGCTGTACGGTTTCTCTCGTTTGCTTCAGCGAGTTTGCGCTTATAGTCGGCCGCACCATCCCCGCACGTCATCTCCGTAGGTGTTGCCTCAGACTTCCGCTGCATGCAAACAGCGCAACAATGGCCTCTAAGACGTCTATAACTTTATTTTTTTTTAAATGACGACGTTGCCTACAACTACTTATTGTGGATTAAACAGGTTCTCAGATATGTTTTATCATACGCAGTAGATATTTTGCTTGGTTGTCAACGAATAAATCTCCGAGTAACAAGTACGAATCTAGGAGGCCGTGCTACAGCTTGGACATGCAGTCGTGTTTGGACTTCGCAAGTGCCAAAACGGGCTACGATAATGCAGAAAAAAATGTGGTCACAATTTTTTACATACTATTCATTTTAAAGTGACGACCATTGAGATACGGTTGCATCGTGCGCCGTATCACGAGCCAGAATCTGGGAAGTCAGCATAAACTCGCGTTGCTCTGATTAATTTCGCAGATGAAGTTTTCTCCTCCATTTATCGATGCTGCTTCAATACATGCTCATGACTGCATTAAGTTGAGGCAAGTCGCGAAAGTTGAAAGATTAAAAAAAAGGGCGCATGCGATGTGCTAGTGCTTAAAGAAAATATTGTGATTTTAGGGTACCCTGCAGCGTTTTTTGCGTGCACGCCATTCTTGCTAAGTTCATAGGCAAGTGTTTCGATGTTCCGCTTGAATATGGCCAGCGAATGTTGCAGTTACATCGACGGGATAATGCTGCGCCGTTGTCTACCGCCATCGCGTTAACATTGTTAAACAACGTTTCATCAACATTGCTGGAAAGCAATGCCAACGTTTCAGGAGTTGTCAATGTTGCAGCAACATTACCATAAGTTGTCCAACGTTGGGCACCAAAACGCAACATTCGAAACATTGCTGTAATGTTGCAGCAACATCTTGTGCTACCAGGGGATTTTGATGCATATAAAACAAGCGAACCGGCCGCGAGGGCATCATGAGCATGGCATGTAAAGTCATGCCTTACATGACATGCGTACCATTACTTTCATGTGACCACCTGTTATTTACGTTCGCATTACAGTCACGTCACGCAATACCGATTTTAGTGCATATCAGGCATTAGAACCGGCCGCTAGAGCATCATGAGCATAGCATGTAAATCATGCCTTACATGTCATGCATACCATTATTTTCATGTTACCGCAGGGTACTTATGTTCGTCATACAGTCATGGCACGCAATACCGATCTTGGTGCATATCAAGCAAGCGAACCAGCCGCGAGAGCATCAGCCACTATTTTCATGCTACCACCTGTTATTTGTGTTCGTCATACAGTCACGTCAGGCAGTACCAATCTGTAATAATCAGTTTTCATGGCGCGCTGATCATTATATGTGAGCCAAAAGGCGTCAGTTTTACGCCAAACATAATAAAGAGGCGCCCGGCAATGTTATTGTGCATGAACCTCCTGCGACAACCACGCGAGACAAGCTGCACTAGTGCAAGGTAGCCGCAAACATTCCCGGAAACAACATTCGCGAATTCTCAATGAAGCGCTTACCTCACAAAGGCGGGTATCAGTCGTGGGAACAAATTGTTCCCGCCTTATTCTGTGCAGCCACACAGCCCGTCGCTTGGCATCCTTTTTCCCGTTGGGAATGGCAAAGAGGGCCTTGCCCGTTTCCCGCCGGTTGCTGCACCCAAAAGCGCAGCACCCGGGCATTCTTTGATGCCTCGATAGGCTTTCGATGAAATCTCAAATGATACGGGATGTCGTAATGTTCCTGCACGCTTTCCTGAGCCTATAAAAACAATCGCACTCCAAAGCGCCGTGCGTCTGCGGCCGGGAGACACTAGCGAGGCGAGCGAGCTGGACCATTTATGTGGTGAAGCCGCCGAAAGGGCGCGGCGGCGAAGAGAAAAGGAACGCGGTACTTTTCCCGTTCCAGTGACTTTAGTTGATGTCGCGGATTCAAGCATCTGTGGTCATCATCCCTGGACTATTCGGCAGCAGGTCGCATTTTCTCGAAGCCTGCCTACTCGAGGTCATCGAAACCGGAGGCGCGTTCGGGGACCACATTGGTTGGAAAGTCGCAGTTGAAACATGCAGTGTGGCGCAGGGTGAGGAAATCCCGAGAAAGGTAAAAGAGAGACGAGGAGAAATTAAATAAAGCGCTCGCTCTAGTAAGCAAGTCATGTTTTCTCGGTTTGTCGGTTAGATATTGAGGAAGCCCTACATAATACTATAATTGCGGACTGACGCGATCTTTCTCTTGAGGTCACCTATGCAGAGATTACACCGAAATATGGCCTCAAACAGACTATCCGTACAGGCAACTGCGGGAAATAGAAGGAAAGAAGATGACATTTAGGGGCT
>NC_051181.1:84087722-84120386 GCF_013339695.2 Rhipicephalus sanguineus | reverse complement strand
ATGCCAGAAGAGAGCAGCTCACCAGCAATCGAACGTTACTGGTGAGCTACTCTGGGAATGTCGTTTATTTTTACATTACGTGCGGGAAAAATTAATGTCAAGAGCGCCGTTCTACGTGGCTGCATAGTTGGCCGGAATGAATTCGCCCCCCTCGAATAACACTCCTTCCTGCGTGAACTACACTACTTTGCTGAAAAGATCTTATGCGACAGGATACTTCATCTTTTCGGTTCGCTATGGTCAGCGATATTGAAAACTACATACCTTTCTATTTGTTCGGCTGTTTATATCTGGATCTGTTGAACAGATTACGCATGCTATTCGAGTTATAAGCGTGTCACGCACGAGAGCGAAATTTTATTAAAATAAAAAATCGGCAGATCCCACGCAGTGTGGGAATCGATGTAATGCGAAGCAGCCAGCAAAGAGCTGCATACATCGTCTTGTTTGTCATTGAGGCTAATGAAGTAACTCATGTCTTGACATCTAGTTCGCCATATATCGCGAGATTGGCATACATGCATGCGTGTACAGTCTGGTATATGCCATGCTAATGAAACATATGTTCTGCTACATATATAGGATGCGTGACCTGCTATTCATGTTCGGCACTCCTGTCAAGCCATACCAATTTAGGTATATATGCAGTTACCAAATGGGCCGCGAGTGCACCATGAGCGTGGCGTCTAAATCATACCTACATGACATGCATGTCATGATTTTCGTATTACCACCTGTTATTTGTGTTCGAAACCGTCACGTCACGCAATACCAATTTTGGTATATATCAAGCTAGCGAAACGGCCGCCAGCGCACCATGAGCATGGCACGTAAGTCATACTGTGCATGACATGCATGTCATGATTTTCATGTAAATTCCTGTTATTTATGTTCGTCACGCAGTTACGTCAAGAGATACCTATTTTGGTGTATATCAGGCTAGCGAAACGGCCGCCAGCGCACCATGAGCGTGGCACGTAAGTCATGCTGTGCATGACATGCGTGTCATGATTTGCACGCTAGGACCTGTCACTCATGTTCGTCGTACACTCTTGTCACGCCATACCAATTTTGGTATATAGCAAACTAACAAAACGGCCGCAAGAGCACCAAAACAGTGGCATGTAAATCATGTCGTTCATGACATGGATGTCATGATTTTCATGTTATGACTTGTCAATTATGTTCGTCATAAAGTCATGTTTCACCATACCAATTTTGGTGTAAATCCTATTAACGGAACGGCCAGGAGAGCAAAAAGTCGTAGGCGGCTAGATAGATAGATAGATAGATACGCTCAAAGTCGCAGAAGTTATCAAGCGTATTTTTAAATTTTTTGCAAAAAATGCTGCTAATGCTGCATTGTGCCGAGAGTACCCTTAAAATCCTGTTTCGTTGGTGAGAAATGGTCACAGAAAAAAAAAGGCAGATCCCACTCATTGAGGGAGTCGATTTTATGCAAGCCCTGGGTCTATATATATACTGTGTTGCAGTAGCACGCGCTTTAAAATTTTCGGGATGTGCTATTTCTAATCAAAAGAACATAAAGCACTGTGCCGAGGAAGTTTTAATGAGAGTGCATTATGAAAAAAAAAAGTGCAGCAGTGCAGAAACCGAACCCTAGCTGTTTACGCGCTGGCAACGCCAAAAAAAAAAAAAAAAAGGTTTTGTCCGAACAGAGCAAAATATTTGCAAATTCATTGCAACGTTGGGAATATTAAGGAAACAAGAAATAGGAAATGAAACAATTAAGTAGTGATGTCAATCATTTTTGATGGCCTGTTTTCTACGTATCGCAAGATAAGATGCACCTTACCTACCGCACGCCGATTCACCCGTGCGTTTCGGCTGCTGGCGTTCCGAATCAACATAATACGCCGCGCACAACTTCCAATTACCGTGCACACACAACTTGTATTACACATATCAACCAGTCGAACAGCAAGCATGGTGCGCAAGAAAGCTATGCATCAGCGATCAGTCGAAGGACGCAATGTTGAATGTTCTCGATGTTGTTCGATAACGTTCTCGAGTGCAGTGAACCTGAACACCTCTGCAAAGCTAGCGCAAACAGTCAGATTCACCAAATGTCGAAGTAAATGGCATCCTCGCACGATGTCACTGGCCTATGCAACTATTTACAGCTCCGGACTTAGCGAACACACCCGGGCGTGACACGATCAGAGACCGATGAAGCCATCAAGAGAGTCCGCGAGCACATGGAAACATTTGCTTGCCGTACGTTTCATTAATTACACCGCTAACCGCGCAGCCGATCCATACCTGTCGATGACTCGAAATCACTTCTAATATCCTCTTGAAGAAACACACACACACATAATGCCGTTCCGCCGAGCGTAACATTGCACCGAGGCTAAAAGATCGGTCACTTCTCAACACACGCTAGCAACGCGCCGGACGGTCTGGAAGGAAAATGGCCGCCGCCGCCCAGTGTTGCCCGCGTGCAGCCTACCTTTGCGGTACCCTGATTTTCCAGTGACTCTAGTCAGTTCAATGCTTCAAATACATATTCCTTACACATGCTTCAAATACACATATAATGGCTAGGTTAAGTTCTTAAAAAAAAGGAAGTAACGAAACTCATTGCGCACTTACCCTTGTGATGGTCCCCATATAGAGGCAGGCACAGCTGCAGGCAGTCATGGCCACGCCTAGCAGGAATGCTGAATGCAAAAGAAGGAGAAACGTTTTTTTTTTTTTTGTACTCATTGAATTAGCTTCCAACTTTCACATAAGCGTTAGAACAGGGCCATAGAGATAAAAAACATGAATGTTTTGGAATTCTGGAGACCCCTTTTATTCTCATATCAGCGAGAACGTTCGAGCTATCACTACTTCTTGCAGCAGCACAACAAGAGGTTAGCGCAAAGCTTTCAGCAATACTACCTTTACAGCTTTGGGTCCGAATAAATTCTATGTAATTTTTATAAAGTATAACTCGGTGTCAGTAAAATCAATCAATAAATCAATTAATCAATCAGTAGAAAGCTAGGCTTACCAGTGCCTCGTGCAATCCACTTGAAATGAAGTTTCACTTTGTGAAAGCGTGGAGACAGTATATCCACGTACAGTACAGCAGCCTGGGAGTTGATTATCGAAGATATTGTGCTGAAAATGGAGGCAGGGAAGCGCAGCGTTGCACTATATCTGTCTGGAGGCGCCACACGAAATAGAAGCATTGAAAAAGTATTTTTTGCTGATAATTTCTTATGTTTAAAATTTTTTCCGGATATAAACATATCAAATAAAGAGCGTAAGGGTGAGGCACCTCTATTCCCTTTCATAGATCAAGAGGGTTGCTTGTTGGGCTAGTTGCTACATGATAATATTAGATACGTAGCTAACATAATAGTGTTTATCGGCTGCTACTCAGCTCGTGATTGACATGCATGGAATGCACGAGGTGTTTCATCTGACTTACATCGTTCGTTTTTTTTAATTCGCGCACTTCAAAGAAAGGTTAGACAAAATTGAACAGGGAAGTTATCTTGTCATAAATGACGTAATCCAACGTTTCAGAACAAGCGATACAACTTTTGTATTGAAGACGTTTTGCTAGAGTTACTATTTTAAAAGTTAATTAAGAAGGCTTTGTTAATTAGTCAGCCTGGCGGATTGAAAAAAAAAACATGACCTGCTGTATGTGGTTCAGAACAATACTGCACCACTTCGACACGAGTAGCGCACGTGTTTTTTTTAGTACTTAGCGTAACTCAGCTGAAATACTTTGTAGTCCAACTTAGTTCCAGAATAAATAGCATTTTGTTCACATAAGTATCAGTTCTTAACTACTGCATGTGCTTCTCTTTCTCGTATATATTTTACGTTGTAACATGCGTATATCATTTCATGCGATACCATGGACTTCACAGCAAACTGTAATGATGTAACACTATTCAGCTTATTGAACATTTTTTAGCAATCTTAACAGATGACACGAAAGCAGCGAATACAGTAGGAAGACAGAGCTTCTTCTTATTTCTGATTTGTTATTTCTCTATTTAGCATCATTGTAAGCATTCAATGATGTTTACCTCCAAAAGAGACCGAATTTACAGCTTGAGCGCCCGTTTGAATCGGGTGCATTTTTATTGTGAATAAACATAATAAATTGCGTACCTATTTAAGAATAAATTTAGCGAAACTCGGAAAGAAAGTGTCGGCATAATCATTACACATCACTCACACGCTCAGCATTCGAGCTTGAGACCACGAAGGAGAGACTAAGTTTAGAAATTACAGTGGTTTTCTTAGCTAATCTTGAAAGATACTTTGCGTCGTCCAGGTCAAAATAGTCATTCAGGCCTACATATCAGCTTTTTCACCACAATAAATGCGCCGCTCTCTTTCTCTTTGCCAGTTCTTCCGAAATTTTTCTGCACAACCTCAAATATTAATAATAATAATAATAATAATAATAATAATAATAATAATAATAATAATAATAATAATAATAATAATAATAATAATAATAATAATAATAATAATATCTGGCGTTTAACGTGCCAAAAGCCACGACATGATTATGAGAGACGCCGTAGTGGAGGGCTCCAGAGATTTAGACCACCTGGGGCTCCTCAACGTGCAACTAAATCTAAGTACATGGGCCTCAAAAGTTTTCACCTCAATAAAAAAAATGCAGCCGCCGCGGCCGGGATTCGATCCCGTGACCTTCGGGTCAGCAATCGAGTGCCGTAACCACTAGACCACCGTGACGCGGTGCAACCTCAAATAAGTTAAATACAGTCACTTAATATGTTTACCTTGTAGCGGCGCTTACGACGGCAGCGACAAAAATTCCAGTGAATCCGGAAAGCTTTATGAGGTAGGTTTTCACGTAATATGGAAGAACCTGCGGAATTAAAAAAAGGACAAAAAATTCTTCGAGTTGTACCATAAGATTATCTCCAGAGCCAGGTTTTATGAAAAGTTTCAGCTATTAATATACTAATGAAAACTTCGACAGTTTCACAATCGTAGCGTAGATTGTCACGAAAAACTTCTGAAGAAGGGACTTCTGACTAAGAAGTAACTTCGAAGTAAGTTCTCAGCTATACAGATTCACAGCACAATGCGCGTTCTGTGAACCAATTTTCAATTCTTTTTTGAAGAAGTTAACGTGCAAAAGAAAAAAAAAAACAATGTGTGGCAAGTAGAATATAAATGGTAATGATAAGAAAGCTGCTACGAGCTGTCGAAGTCAGTTATAGCTTTTCGTGTTTAATTCTGCTAATATTAAAATCGACGACAATTTTATCTGCCCTGTTGTGCCAAGTGAGTGCGGAGAAACGCAGATTTGATATCCGCCTCAAGTTTGTTCTCATAGAAGTGCTTAAAGCTTTCATCACGCAATGTTTGTTCAGATGCGGCCCGAGTGGTGCATTGTGGCATTCGGGTGTGTGGGCGCGCGCACACACACACACACACACACACACACACACACACACACACACCACACACACACACACACACGACGCAAAACACACACACGCACACGCACAAACACAAACACACACACGCACAACACACGCACAACACCACACACGCACCACACACACACACACCACACACACACACACACACACACACACACACACCACCACACACACGCACAACCACACACACACGCACAACACAAACACAACACCACACGCGCCAGGCGCGCGCGAGATCAGCGTCGGCCGCACTCGCCGGCTCCGTTGCAGCGGTAGGCCGATGAGTTGGCGGTGGTTTCTTGGCCCGCGTGAGCCAGTTGGCGCGCGTGACGGTGCAAGTTGTAGCGAGCGCGGGCCAAGAAACCACCGCTAACTTATCGGCCTACTGCTGCAACGGAGCCGGCGAGTCGCGGCCGACGCTGATTTCGTTCGCTCAAACCACGGCTGAGAGCAGCAGGTTCGCTCCGCGCGAATGCGCTAGTCACGTGGTTCTTTTTGTATTTTGCGGGCTTTCTTTATCGCAAATAATGCAATTGGGGTTTCTGAAGACGCTCTCAAACTTTGGAAGTCGCATTTCTTGCCTAAAGTCAATATTTAGCATTTTAGTTAAATAAGCCTAATTAACAAATTAATTACGAAACAAAAAATGTCTGTAGTGAGCGAGGTGACTGTCAGCAATTTGCAACTGATTTCGCTCGCCTGCATAGATGGGACACCCGGTGTGTACATATATATATATATATATATATATATATATATATATATATATATATATATATATATATATATATATATATATATATATATATATATATTGCTATTGCTACATTGCTTCGCGCAATGCAGCTATCAGACGAACGAAACACTTGCCTGATCACGAGTGCCGATTGCACCGGAGAGCATCGGGTCACATCCCCAGAACCACAATATCAAGGCAAAAGCCAGGAAGAAGTTTACGATGTAAACGCTGATAAGCATGAATGAGCCCATTATCAATGTCCTGAAAGAAGAAAAAAGCACGAAGGCTGTACTTTTGGCCGTATTCATAAGGTGCAAAGCATAAGTGTGTAGGCTACGTGCTGTTTAATACGACACTACACACTCTAGGCAATGTCATGAAAACGTGTTGCTATAGTTTCCCCAAACGATTTTTTTATTTGTAGTACACGCAGAACATGGGAAGGTTGGCTACGGAGCCGGCTATCGCGTCCTCATGATATTAATCTTGAAAAAATAAACAAAAGCAAAAAAACAAGAAATAATAAAAGAATAAGAAAAGAAAAGAAATAATCAGAAGTATTATGTGCATATACCATCACTGGCATCCAATAAACACAGGGTTATCACTCAAGTTATCGCGGGCAGAACCTATACAGATATTTTTTACATGCGTTTACATAAACATGACTGTGACATGTGTTTATGGGACTGTGACATGTGTTCAAAAGATAACGCAGGATACATGACATTAAGGTATCGCTTATGAGATAACAAATGGCTTACTTGTAATATATCAGCACGTACGCCGTGAGACAAGAAAACCGAAATGAAAATACTGCCATTCCAGTAATTCTAAATTAAAGTGTCATTCCAATTTAATAAACCGTATGTGCAATGCGCTGTGTAGGTAGATTTCTTGTCATGTTGCATACAATTCTCGCGCATTATTTATTACGAACGAATACTAATTATTCCGTGAAAACACAATTCTTGAATAGGTACTCGTGCTTACTGTCACAATGACAGCTAGGTTCGATTGTCCTTCAAACTAAGGTGATACTTTTGTAAGAAAGCAAACTTGCATACATGTGGCAACGATTCAGTATGGGTAGTTTATGGGAAATATTATGCGAGTCAGTGAACGCTCCATTTCTACCTCTTGGCATCGCTCAGGCTCCGTGAAGCCATGCACCTTTGAACAGCAACTTGCTCCAAGCCGACTCGGTAAAGAGAAACACTTGCGGACGCCAGCAGTGACGACCAGACATTTTCGTCGTGGCCAATGTCAAAGGTGACGCTGAAAGAAAACGAAAAACTATTGTAAATAATTAGTAGAAATGCACAAGTAAAATTCAAGACAGTGATCTTTTTTTTTTATTTTACCCACCGTTCCTCAACCCCTCACCCATTGCCTGGTCCTTACCTTGATGACAAGTTTATACTTATCTGGTGTCGGATTCCCGGTGTTCATAATTTATTTTGTTAGCCTGAGAACCCGTAATGCTGAGCTCCAATAAAATCCATCGTAATATAAAACATAGGATTACGTGTAGCCAACCAAACAGAGCCTCCATAGTCTGATGATAACAATGTGTGCCTAAGGAAATGCCGCTCACAAGAAAACTCCGGAGAAAAATTTAACTCGACAAGCTCAACATATAAAGTAAACATTGTATGAAAAGCCCGCGAGTGGCTTCCGAGCTCTGGCGAAAGACGAGCGGGCGACGCCCTTTAAAAGCAAGCGCTTTGCGCTATCTCGCGGTTGATAGTGAACAAGCTGCTGCCACACTGAAGCACCTTAGCGCTCTGCGTACCACCAGCGGTAGTGTATATGAATAGCTGGCCGTTAGTGTGACGTAGAACGTATGCTGCGTTGCGGAGTTGTTTAACGCGTGGCGCTGCGGAGCGACGGGTCGCAGTTTGAAATCCCCGGTCACGCACTTCGAAAAGTTTTGTTCTGAACTACTTTTCTTTGTGACCATGCATATAATTGCTATCGAGATAAGATCAGTACCGCATAAATGTGCTCAAATTCACAATTGCTGGGATTTTCGCAATCATTTTTCATGACGAAGTCTGAACAGTTAATATTGCTTAGTCGCAGTTCGCTTCTGATCCTAAGAACTGTCCAAGCAATTCGTCAGATATGTCCAATCGCTAAAGTGAGGGAAGAGCACCGTGGATGCGGAGCGCTTTCAGTTGTTTTGTTCACTTCCTATCACGGTTTAAAGTCGCGTTCAGCAAGAGGTGGCCTGCAAAGTGAGGCCCCATGCAACTTTTCCCTGAATGCCAGCCATGAATTCAAAAGCCATTTCTTTTGTCTAATACAAGCACCAAATTCAATTAAACACGCCTTGGCCGTCGTGTATTTACATCGCATACTCAAACGCTAGCGGCCTGCCACATCACCAGATATAGATGATTTTGTTCTAATTGGAGGAACAAGAAAGTAGCCAAAATGTAGCCAAGTAGCCAAGCAACTTTTCTACCGCCACCAGCCTCAAAAAGTAGTCATATTGGTGCAATGTAGCCAAACCTGGAAGCCCTGCAGGACGGGTCAAACTGTCCTACGGGATAGGAGACCTAACATTTTCCAGACAGTTTCCGGAACCTGGGCGCGGCAGCCTGTGTAGTATTGTAGTATTTCACGCATCGCTGTGCACGACATTTGCGGCGTTCGACGATTTTAACTGCCACAATAGAAGAGCAGCCAGACATCCGATTTGTTCGCGCAATCCGCGTCTTGCAACATCTCACACTGCCTTTGGACACTGAACATTAAATTGTGGTGCGCTATCTGCAGTTTTAAAATAGTATATAGAAAGTAATTGGTGTATGTGATGCGAGACATAATGCCGGCAGCAATACTGAAGAGACTCATTGTGTAGTACGCGCTTGAGAACATGCAGTTATAGCGAAATACAATATTCACTTACTAGAAGAGGATATATGCCCCTACATATAATACGAGGTCAACCTTTCAAGAAGCTATTGAAGGGTGTTTGCTCGCGCCTGGAACAAAGTTGAATCACCTATTATAAAGATTTTAGTGCAAGCTTTCGCACTGAACAGGCAATGATGTCTTCAGTACAATATACTCAAAGCATACACTGATCTTTTTTAATTTTTATAAAATTTACTGGGACAATATAAGATGGGAATATGTTATCGGCGGAAGTCGCGAGCCACACTTTAGCGTACCTGTTTCATACTCTGCTCAATGCCAGCCACAATTGCGTGTTGGCTCTGCGGGGATCCATTTAAGTGAAGAATCAAGAATACAAATAAAAATTCGAGCCACACTTACTTGGCAATGTATCTGCGCATGTCAAGCTCCTGGAGAGCTCGTTGGAGGCCAATAGAGCTTCCTGAGTGGGCGATGACGTTGGCAATGACCGTTACAGGTCCCAGAAGGATGAAGAATAGATGCACGCAGTCCGTCCACACAACGCCCCTCAGTCCACCCTTGGTTTTAATGAGAGATAAGATATTTGTTTGAGTTATACGGCATAGAGCATTATATCAGTAAGCAAAAAAAAAGTACGTTATCAATCTTTACGCCGTAATGGCAACGCGCATATTAAATTATCGTGATTGAACTTGACAGATATTTAATTTGCTGAGATGTAATGCCAGAATTTAGTTGTAACAAGCGAAATCGCAACCTCTGTTGGATCCTCGAACAAGAGGAGTGCAAATAAAGTGCAACGGACACAGAAAAGAATCACAGAATGTATTGACTCGCAGCTATGTAGGTTCCTTTAAAATATTATGAGAGAAAATGAAAAATTTAGGGCATATCTTGCAAAACACCCAAGATGCAAACAAATTCGAGCAGAAAACAAAAAAGAAACATTTCAAACATGAATTTCATTATCAATTATCAATGTCCAGTTTTGCATGACCGTGAAGGGACTGCAAAGGGGCATGCACCTTTGCCACCTTGGAAGCCTCTGAAGGCTGGGCGATGGGAGGGAAGTAATGTTTTAATCCAAAGTACCGTGCTGAAGTCATGGTCAGGCAGCAAATCATAATAATAAGTAGAAATTAAAGGTGTTTAGACGTTGGCTAGTGAACACGGAAGCAAAAATCACCGACGATTGCGAAACTCGCTAATGCGAAATTGAAGCGCACCAGGGTTCTGGCGTCTGCGGTGATGAGCCTCTGCCCGGGTGAGCTTCTGCCTATTGAGCGGCGCTTGGTACACGATCCACTTACAACGATTTTGTCCCTCAATGTTCAGAAAGAAAGCGTGAACACGGGTACGCGTGGCTCGCGTGAAGTTCACTGGGTGCTTTATTGAAGCCCATCGGGCACTACATGTGAGACGACGGAGAAGACATGAGTAGTGCGGACTCCGTTCCCGAAGACATCCAGTATCAAGCGCCTGTGTTTCCCGCGCTCGTTCTGCGTTGCTGGCTCCCCCGGAACGTCGCTGTCGAGCGGCGTCGGTACGGCACTGATCCTATTCTTCCTGCCGTTGGTCAGCGTCTTCCTGTATTTCCCCGCTATGCACCCTCCTTGAGCCGTTGTGTGATTAGAAACATTAGGAGCCCTTCCGCTATTCAAAAAATGGGGCCAAGCGAAGATTGGCGTGGGCGTGTCGGACCTACTGCTTTTCTTTCTTTCTTTCTTTCTTTCTTTCTTTCTTTCTTTCTTTCTTTCTTTCTTTCTTTCTTTCTTTCTTTCTTTCTTTCTTTCTTTCTTTCTTTCTTTCTTTCTTTCTTTCTTTCTTTCTTTCTTTCTTTCTTTCTTTCTTTCTTTCTTTCGCATTGCGCGATGGTCCCTCTTAACGCTTCCTAATGTAAGCGTTCAGTTTTGTTGGCATGGCTTCTTTCTAAATTGTTGGCATGGCTTCTTTCACGTTCTTTCCAGCATTTATCATCCGCTAGAACGGCTGAACGAAAGGAGGGTCACGCAGTTATCGAAACGCGGGTTAGAGACTGATTTTCTCTAAGTAGGAATATTCGTCGAAATGTGCAATTCCTGATATGGACCTTACGCATTGTCCAGCAGATCGCTTTTAGTCCGACAACGCGAAATATTTCAATGAAAGGCCCATAGCAAGTGTACGGCTTCGCAATTGCTTTTTGCCCCACTGGATAATACACCCAGCTTGTGAGCGTGGCAAACTACAGTCGATTACAATCCGCCTCTTTCACAATGCCACGGCGCATGCGTCCTTCCCCTACCGGAAAAGTCGCGAAACGCCTCTTGGTCTCGGAGGCTTTCTTTCTGGCAATACCGGTTGTCCCGGCCCCTACCAAAACCCTACCAACACGGGAGAGAGAAGCACAGGAAAATGTAAAAGCCGGATTCTAAAGAAAAAATTAACTTGGAGAGCGCTTGAGCTTCGCCCTCAAGAGCGGAACGCAACAGCGTAATCGCGCCTCGCGAACACCGTCCTCTCATTCACTTGCCACGCTGCGCTTCTCGGGGGACACCTCAACCGCGCCTCGAGGAAAGGAACGTCTGTACGCGTAACACTGACCGTGTTAACCACTTCTAGAATGCCTACAGCAAGTACAGTTGCGAAGTGCCCATACGGCATATTCCATCATCATTTGTTCTACCATTGACGTTGCTCAGCGGTAGAACATCTCAATGCCACGCACGGGGCCTGCGTTCGATTCCGGTTGGAACCCTGATTTTTATAATTCGCATCGATCACGGTTTTTCGTATCTGAACCAACGCCGCCGACGCCGACTCCGACACTGTAATCTCTGCCACACGTGCTCTTTAACACTTTCGCGTAGAACCGAGGTGCGCCAGTCCTTTCACCTCCGTAAGAGAGTCGTGCTGGCTGGTTTCTGCTGGAAGGGTAACAACTTTCATTCTACTAATGCAAACAACCGGCACGTCTGAAAACAAAAACAAGTTCCTCGTTTCTGTCTACAATGTCTATCTTGGCTCATTATACTGATCTCGGAATCTCTGACAGTATTTGGCCGGAAGTTCAACTTCTTCAAATCAACCATTTAAGTGCACAGAAGTGATTGACGTCACAAGAATGAGAGAACCTAATTAGATGGGTCGTCTATATAAATTGTCATTCGGCGGGGCATCGATGGCTGTGGGAGGAGCTTATAAGTTCTTCGTAGGTTGTAACTTGTAACTGAATATAGGCTCGAAACTCCACCACCACCAACAAATTTTTTTCAGAGAGATCGAAAGCAAAAGGCTAGTAGCCTTGAAATGTTTTTTTTTAACAGCAAAACTGTTAAAGCTAGCCGTAAAACATCCGTGAACAAAAAAAAAAAAACAAATAGCGCCAGGCCTGCGCGGAAAGCGCAGCACAGTCACAGAGAAAGCTCGAAGAGCGGTATTTCTGGAGCCCGTTGTGAACTCTCTTGTCGCTACTAATACAAGTACACTAGCAACGTACCCACTACGCCACAAATCATAATTTTTGTGTAGTTGGGAAGCACCCACCACGACACTACTCGTCATTCTGCGGAGAAGCGAGGTACCAAATGTGCAGTTTCTTGATGCGACGGCTGATGACGATGAAGAGTTATGACTGAGCCTTTTGTACTGGGTTGGAAGCTTTAAAGGACCCGCTAGTTACGTGATTCGCATTGTGTGACACCCGGTTGTTATTTCACTCTGCCACCACCCATTATAACGTACGCTAACGTGAGAAAGAGATAGAGAGAGGGAACTAACTTTAGTGAGACCCGGAGAAAATGAATCATGGGAGTCTTATGGGCTTCCTTGGCAACCAATAGAAGTGCACTTGCGAGGAACCCACTGCGCTATAAATCACAATTTTTGTGATTTAGGGAAGCAGCCACTATGCAATTTTTCGTCATTCTGCGGAGAACCGTAACACCTGCTAAACACCTGTAAGGCATTATGTGCACTTTGCTGATGCTGTGGCTGATGATGATGAGGAATTACGGAAGAGTCCTTTGTAATGGGTTGGAAGCATTCAACAAACCACTCGTTGCGCTATTCGCATTGTGTGACGCCTGGTTACAGAATTCGCGTTGTGTGACGCTTGGTTGTTATTTTACTCTTCTACCACGCTATATTGCATATGTTAATGTGGCTTCCTTCCCGACATGAAGCCTGTATAGGACCTTTTGCAAAGCAGTTTCAAGCACCGGCATGACTCTGAGGTAGGACACTGGGCTCCCACGCAGAGGGCCCAGGTTTGAACCTCGTTCCATCCTGGACTTTTTTTTTTTCTTATTTCGAGCGATAGCGGACAACTACGGCACCAAGAACGGCCCTTGTTGTGATCTCACAACAGCTTTCGCTGTAAAAACCCCTGCTGCGCCGTTGCCGCAGCAGCTGGATCCAGTCGCCGCCGGCGTTGTGATTCCCGCGCTGCAGCACGACGAGCTAAGGATCAGCCAGCTCCGCTGTGCGGAGCTTCGCGCAATTTAGTGCAAACTTCCCACATTTCTTTTCAGTAAAAACAAGTTTACTTTCGAATTTCTTTTGTTTGACAGAATCATTTCTGCTGCGCTTCGCGTTCGATGTTTTTCATCCTCCCGTATGCGAATCACTCGGCCGGCTATGCACCAGCACGACGCCAAACACATAAACTGGTGCTTAAGAGCTGCGCTCTAAAAAAAAAGGTGACTGTATTACTCAAATTACTGAAAGTTGTTTCACTGACAATAACGTTGGCTCGCATTCATAACACGCGAATCTTTTTTTATCTGATCCTCACTTGTCTTGCTGGACCAGCGGAAGATTATCATTTTCCTTTAAGCATTGCAATAAATATTTTGTTGAAAATTAGTATGACCACAAGTACATCTCCACATGCACGTCATACGACTCCATCCCCTCCCCTCCTCCTCCATTAAATAAAAAAAAAACATGGCTGATCCCTCTGCCACAAGAATCGGTATAACACGAAAGTGAAACGTGTCTTCACAGACGTAGTTGAGCGTTTGTTGTGCGTTCTTTCGCCCCAAGCGCGAAGGAATGAATGCTACAGCGTCAAATTGTAATGTTACGCGAAGAACGGCAAGCCGCTCGAAACTTGCAATGCGCTGCTAAAGCAGAAAAGACGCGTGGAACGAACATACACAGGATGAGCGCGAACTGTCACAGTTGTAACTTATTTCTGTGTGAGCAGCGCGCTCCTTTCGCAAAAGCGGCCGCTGCAGATGGCGAGGTGACCTTCGTGCTCTCAACGGAAACTTGCAGGCAGAGCGCAAGACGTACAAACCACCGAGATCACGAGATAAGCGCCCGCACGAGCGACCACGCCCTGTCGAGGCGCGCGCTAATCCGCGTGGGGGACGACTTTTAAAGCGCGCTCTTCGAGCCCTTCGCGCCATCTCGCTAGTGATAACGAAAACACGCTGTACCGCCGGTATCCGAGTACCGCAACCGGCAAGTGGTGTACATAAATAGCTCGCCGTTAGCATAGCAGAGAACGTGCCGTCTGTGGCGGAGCCGTTTCGCGCTGTGCGCTGGCGATCGAGAGGTCGTAAGTTCGACTCCCGGTGACGGAACTTTTTCTTATAGTTTTTTCTTTGCCATATGTTAGTCTTTTTTATTTTACAACGTCATATCCGTGAAGGAAATGCGTCAGTGGAGCCGTGGTGGACCCTGGCATAAAACACTTTCGTGTTAAAAAAAATCCCCCCATAAATTCTCGGTTATACAGTTGAGCACAAATAAGATGGTTGTCTTCAGTAATGCTGCTGGCAGAGTAATGAGTTCGGTGCAAACTCAATTTTTAAAGTTTGTTGCCTTTCTTATCTTGCTTTTCATACACCCTTCGGGTGCACCTTCGCTCACTCCGCTATCGTCCACCCTTTTACCCAAATATCTTGCTACTGGTGCATTTGCTTCGGCTGCTTGTAGCAGTGTCTTCAATAATCGTCGTTGCGAAAATGCTTAAGGCCTGTGTACTTGGATCTATGCGCACTTTAAAGGACCCCAGCTGGTCGAAATTTCCGGAGCCCTCCACTACGGGGTCCCTCATAATCATATCGTGGTTTTCGGACGTTAAACCTCAACAAATAATCATTATTATAGCTGCTGTCAGCCATGCGCGAACGAACTTTGCACAACCGTCTTTCACCCTTGTGCATGACGAAAACTTATGTCCCAGTGCGCTACAGTTGCAAATCAGTGCAACTGTAGCGATAACTGCAACTGCAACGATAATCACCGCAGGGTAGCTGCGGTGATTATCGGCACACATGTCATGGTTAAGGCATTCGAAATGCACGAATTTGCTGCTAGAACTGCGCAGCATAACGCCAGCCCAGTTAAAAGCTGTAATAATGCAAAACACGACCATGCACCAACCATATTCGCCGCTGAAACCACGGGTGAAGTCACCGCAACAGCCTGACGACTTCACAAAGGTTTTTTTATTCCTTAATTAAAAATACCTTAAATTACTGAATAAACGGCAAGCCGACGCTTCACGCAAGCATCCAGTTCATAGCCCGTCAAAAACAAATAACAACATTCATTCTTACCACACCTCAAGAGCACGCACACCATATTTTCTTGTTGGGGGCGCGCAGGCGGAGCCTCACATTTGGACAAAAACAATTACACTCCTAATTCGACGACAACCCTCTTTCCTGGTACAAGCTCAGTTGCTTACCCCTCTGAATATTTTTTCCTTAAAAAAATGGCCTTTTCCCTACAAATTATTCGTTTGGGATTGCTCCCCAATTCGTTTATTTTTAATTGGTTTAAGCCCGTCATACCTACTGGTGGTATGGGTTACCCTCACATTATTTTAGAGTATTTTTTAGAGGAGAAAACCCGCCACCACGAGAATGCTAGCAAACCGAGTTCGAAAGTGAACTCTTAAAAAAAAAAAAATAAAGTCGCCAAACACGGCTATTATGAAGTCGCCAAACGCGGCTGTCTTGTTATACTCACAAGAGCGGTGTAGAATGTTCCACCCAGTCCAATCGCTATATTGCACCAGTGGAGAGGCAACCCAAAAACTGCAAGCGGAGTGAAATATAGGTGGTGACAAAGCAAACTCAATCTCACACCCCTATTCAGGCTGCTTCTGGGCGGCTGAATACTGTACGCCTGTGATACGTGCATATATGAGTGTTTGTTTTGTTCACGTTGGATGACAACAACGGCAAGGACAAGAACAATGACAACAACGTCAGTGACAACAACAGCAACAACAACATCAACAAAAAAAGAATGAGGACAACAATAATAACGATAACAATAATAACAAGAACAAGCTCATCAAAACAGTGTTGTTGGCTCAAAATTCTTGCATTGTGAAAATGTATACCACATTATTCTCCAAAAAGAACTTAGTAGACTGCGCACGGTAAAAAAACCCCAGGTGGTCGAAATTGCCGGAGCCCCCCACTACGGCGTCTTTCATTATCATATCGGGGTTTTGGGACGTCGAACCCAACAATTCATTGAGGAGTACCCTGCACACTAATGTGGATTCGCACTGTTCCAAAGAGTTCGAAGAAGCTTAATATATTCTAACTGTGAATAGTTTATTAGATTATTACTCTGCGTACTCTGCGTTACGTAAAACATTCCATAAATACGCTAATTCTATTCCGCTTTTTAACTGGCCTGCAAAACTAAAACTAAGGCACTACGCGAGCCGTTTAGTAAGACTATTCTAGCACTGCGCGAGTTTCGTGGTTGTTTGGGTTATGTGAAACATTAAGTTAGCGCGAGCAGGTAATGAGGAAGCCGCGAAAAAAAAGCGGAAAATTAAAATAAAGGAATTTTAAAGCGACATAAACCCATTACTAGCTGCATAACAGTTTGTTGCTTTTTCATGGTCGTCATTTATGTAGTATTGAATCTGAATAAATAACGCGTTCATATAATTTATGGCACAACACGAAACCATTTGTTGGCACGGACATAGCTGTACTGCAGAAGGTCCCAGTGATATATATATATATATATATATATCTATATATATATATATATATATATATATATATATATATATATATAATCTTGATAATTTTTTCCTGCTATATATAATCTGATGAGGAGACTGCCCTTTCCTTTAATCTTGACTCGTAAATAACACGCTTGAACAAGCCAATGAAATGACACAATTTCGATGTCCAAGGTGGCAGTCCAACAAACCCACAGATTTTAACCATCCGTGGTGTGCATCCATCAGACTGTGGAAATGGTGGCGTTGCTGTGTTGTCGCTTGGACAGTGCAAACTTTCTGCCGTGGCATGAAATTTGGGAACCGTCCACGTTAAAACTGTACATTGTAATTTCCTAAACTTCTCGAAGGAGGTTCATTATGCGCTGTTGTGTTTTCCCTATTCCTTCATTTAAAAGAGCATACTTCAACTTACTTGTGAGGGTGGTCAAGCTGGCCGCAAATATGGTATCGCACCTGCGCTTAGCTGAAAAACCAGATGATCTCGCGTCAAATCTTCGTAAGTCGATATTTTCGGCTAACGGATAATAGAAACAGCGACATGGGTTCTTGCATTAACAGAAAGACGTTGTGACAACATCAAAGACGAGGCGCTTCTACCCAACGGTCAGGTAAAAAAGAAAGCAAGCGAGAAAGCGAAAGCTCATTCATGTGTGAAGCTTGAAAACGTTAACTGAAAACCTTACAACTCGTGAGAAAGAAAGAAAGGTACTTGAAAAGTAAAGTGTAAAGTGTAATTTGCAGGTGGGCAAATACGTAGCAAGCGATCTGGTCACCGCAGTTGCGTTGTTCATATAGGTTATCAAAGGAGTTCTATTCCTGTGCCACAACTGAAAATTTCGGTAGTGCTCTCAGCGTTTATCGCTTTCCCTGGCTAACTTACATAATGTTGCCATCTTAGTGATCGCAGTGGTTGGATTATGCCAGCATGTTTTGATTCGCGAACTGCGGTCTAACTTGGCTGTCGAGTTTTTGAAGTAATCCCCCCCCCCCTTTCCCCTAAAAGCCATAGCCCAGTGTCATTATAAACTTTGCAAAAAATAATATATGGTTCTGTATAATTTTTTATTCGAGAGCCTCAATGTGAGACATTCAACTTGGCATCACCGACCGCCATTATTCAAGTAGAGCTTTTTCAGTACAGGAAGCTGTTTTTACCTGTAGGGTCCATTAGGCGTTGCAAACGACAGCCTGAAATCGTTTCACGCGGTGTCTAATTTAAACGAAAATAGAAAAGATGCTCCACCCTCAATGGGGTCCAAGAGTTCGGCGCGCAAGACAATGTCGTATTCAAAGCGACTGCGTATAGAGGCTGTTGACTCCTCGTCAAATTTATATTTACCCAGAGTGAGTGAGAAGTACAAGGGTGAGCTGGGAATGCTAGGAGGCTTCACTTATATGGTCACGAGTTGCTTCGCGTTAACAGCGTTCCCAAGCTGTGGAGTTGAACGCATGGTTTGACAGGTTATGGGCTGTTTTGGCAGGACCTCATCCCTGTCACTGCTTCGGTTTTCATTAAGAAAAAAAAACTCTGAAGACTATTTGAAAGAACAGTAAGCGTGCACAACTTGCTCGCTATATCCACTTTCCATCAACGCAAATAGCACGACCACGCACTCGCACCTGTTTTGTCCCGCTTTAGGGCTTGTAATTCTAGGCCATGTATACTTCTGTAATCTTTTAAATTAAACTACTGGTCATGGCAATGTCGAATGAGCATACGCTTAAAGAAATGGCACTGCCCCAGGGTTCTCAAGAAACTTTCTGTTAAACGAATTTTTTTTGTAACATCTCTCTTCATCTTTTATCCCCCTTACCCCTTCCCCCAGCACAGGGTAGCCAGCCGGTCTATGAACTGGCTAACCTCCCTGTCTTTCCGCTTGTTTCTTCCTTCCTTCCTTCCTTCCTTCCTTCCTTCCTTCCTTCCTTCCTTCCTTCTGTTTAGAAATACTCTTGATTGCTGGCATTGTAAATGTAGAAGCATGTATTCTGTTGTGCTTATATGTATCGTGTTCAATAATGTGAACTCTCATAATGAAGACTTCAAAGGCATTCTGTTTACTCTGCGAAGACGGATGGAAAAATACAATATGCCTGCACGATATATGGCAATAACTATCTACTATGAAGATTAACTGATGTCAACTTAATGTAATAGTATGACAGGCATTCAAACTATTGGGATTGGGGCTTTTATCTTACCGAGAAGAAAAGGTAGATCCCACATGCCACCAAGGAAATGGCCGAATTAAAGCGTAGCCGGATATACTGAAAGGAAAGTATACATCTAAATTAATAGATCGTTAATGAAAACTGTTGATTATGCAAGTACAAATGCTTTTTTTTGTCTTCATGTACAGCTTACTTGTGAAACCATCAGAAAAAAAACGCCAGGCCTGCGCTGAAACCGCAGCACAGTCACAGCGAAAGCTGGAAGAACGGCCTTTCTAGAGCCCGTTGTAAGCTCTCTTGGTGCTTCAATACAAGTACACTAGAAAGGTACCGACTACGCCATAAATCACAATTTTTTGTGTAGTTGGGAAGCACCTTCTAAGCCATTATTTGTCATTCTGCGGAGAAGCGAGGCACCAGCTACACGTCTGTAAGGCATTATGTGAACTTTGTTGACGCGACGACTAATGACGATGAAGAATTATGGCTCAGCTCTTTGTAATGGGTTGGAAGCTTTAAACGGCCCACCAGTTATGTAATTTGCATTGGGTGACGCCCAGTCGCTATTTCCCTCTCCCGTCATGCTGTATAACATACGCTGACGTGGGAGAGAGACGGGGGGGGGGGTGAAGAACTTTACTGAGACCCCGAGGAAATGGATCATGCGCTTATGGGCTTCCTTGGCAATCAATACAAGTGCACTTGCGAGGAACCCACTACGCTATAAATCATTGTAATTTTACTGAGACCCCGAGGAAATGGATCATGCGCTTATGGGCATCCTTGGCAACCAATACAAGTGCACTTGCGAGTAACCCACTACGCTATAAATCATTGTAATTTTTTAGAAGTAGGGGAGCAGGCACTGTGCAATTTTTCGTAATTCTACGGAGAGCGTTGCTACCTGCTAAACGCATGTAAGGCGTTATGCACACTTTATTGATGCTGTGCTTGATGACGATGAAGAATTATGGCAGAGCCCTTTGTAATGGGTTGGAAGCATTCAACAACCTACTCGTTGCGCAATTCGCATTGTGTGACGCCTGGTTACAGAATTCGCGTTGTGCGACGCTTGGTGCTTATTTTACTCTTCTACCACGCTATATTGCATTTGCTAATGTGGTTCCTTCCCGACATGAAGCCTGTATAGGACCTTTTTGCAAAGCAGTTTCAAGCACCGGCATGGCTCAGAGGTTGAGTACTGGGCTCCCACGCAGAGGGCCCAGGTTCGAACCTCGTTCCATCCTGGAATTTTTTTCTTATTTCGTTTCTTTTTTCTTATTTCGAGCGATACTGGTTACGGACACCGGCGGCGGCGGCGGACAACTACGGCGCCAAAAACGGCCGGTGAAATGATCTCATAACAGCTTTCGCTGTAAAAAATTAGCGCAGCTTGCACTAAGCAGCGCAATGCTGGGTCACAGCAGAGGTGGTGGGCACCTGGTTGGTCCTGGCTTGGCTAGGCTTTTACCCTCTCACCTGTCATTCGGAGCCTGGATATTTACTATAGGCTCTTTCTCTCTCTCCCCCTTTCCTTATTTCTTTTCCTCTCTCTGTATTCATTGTCTCGCCTATCAGAGTTATCGCATCCCACGCTGGACAAATTGGCGCACGTGTTCTGGGACCGAAGCAGAAGAGGAAGGCGATAAAGCAGATGATGAAGAGAGTGTGTGCCGGTTCATATCCCAGGCGAAAATTTGAAGTGGAATTTCAAGTGGTTCAAAGTGGTACCACTTGCTTTGAAGTGGCCATTGAAGTGGTACCACTTGGACAACAAGTGGTCCCGCTTGCTGCCAAGTGGTTTTCAAAGTGGTCCCACTTGCTTTCAAGTGGTCATTGAAGTGGTACCACTTGGACAACAACTGGTCCCACTTGCTGCCAAGTGGTTTTTAAACCGGTTCCACTTGCTTTCAAGTGGTCATTGAAGTGTTGCCACTTGGACAACAACTGGTCCTATTTGCTGCTAAGTGGTTTTAAAGCGGTTTCACTTGCTTTCAAGTGGTCATTGAAGTAGTGCCACTTGGACAACAACTGGTCCCATTTGCTGCCAAGTGATTTTTAAGGCGGAGCCACTTGCTTTCAAGTGGTCATTGAAGTGGTGCCACTTGGACAACAACTGGTCCCATTTGCTGCGAAGTGGTTTTTAAAGCGGTTCCACTTGCTTTCAAGTGGTCATTGAAGTGGTGCCACTTGGACAACAACTGGTCCCATTTGCTGCTAAGTGGTTTTTAAAGCGGTTGCACTTGCTTTCAAGTGTTCTTTGAAATGGTGCCACTTGGACAACAACTGGTCCCATTTGCTGCCAAGTGGTGTTGAAAGTGGTTCCACTTGCTTCCAGTGGCCATTAAGACGGCACCATTTGAACCATAGTTTCCTACAATACTTACTAGAGGAAACCCTGGCACTAGTGTCTATGGGCGCTGCAACGCATGGCGCTTCAGCCAGCATGGGAATGATGAGTAGTACACGGATTGGTCTAAACTTCGTACTTTCGGCTCCGTTTGGCTGGGCTCGCCTGCATCCGCTTTGTCGCAAGAAAAAGTTCAAAACGTTCAACAGTTCCACTTGACCACTTAACATTTTTAGGCTCACCAGTTTAAATGTGGTCACGAAATTCACAACGATCCATTTTTTTATCTGAAAAAAAAAAAACCAAAACACAGCAATAAACAAAGCCACAAGTGCGTTCGAAGCCCGCAAGTACGAAGACTAGGCAAATTTGTGTACTACCCATCATTCCCATGGTGGCTGAACGATCACAGCGCCAGAGTCCCCTCTAGTTAATTTTAGGAAACTATGATTTGAACAACTGGTCGAAATTTGTGCCAAGAGGCCACATTTCAGTTCTATTTGCAGTCGAGTGGTTCATTAGGTGGAATAATATCTAGCCAAATCCCTGAAGTGATTTAATGCAGGGTGTGTATTCATAAGTAAAGATGAATTTGGATATTCGTCACACTGTACATAGGGCACATTTTACAACCGTGACCTAAGTGCTCGGATCCGTACGGCTTGGTTGAAAATACGAATAAAGCTGGGAAAAAACGCACTTTTATTCGACCTTTGCATAACACATGCGTCCGATCGACACGGCGTTACAAACCGTACACACGGCCAACGAGGTGCTTGCTCAGTTTGCTCAGTTGCGCAAATACCTAGAATTTAAAGCATGCGGCTACCTCCCTGCAAGAAAGAGCCTTTCTTTTTCAAAATTCGCCACTGTCTGCCACGATCGGACAGCAGTAAACTCCGCTAGCTTGCTCTCTTTGCCTACGAAGCCGCCGCGGTGAACGCCGCTCGCATACCCACGATGTTTTTTCGCATCTCAGTGGCATTAGTCTCGTATCAAGTTTTGATGTTTTCTGACAGTAATGCTAAATAATACCTAAGTTTATCATTGCTATACTACATAATAAAGGTTGTATTTTTTTATTTACACTTAGCAGCATTACGGCGGCTCAATATACCGTGTAAATTATAAGGACGCTGTAGCAGCCGTAGTTTCGTACAGCACATGGCGGCTAGTCATGGTGCCTGTCTCGCACGTGTGTGTGTACGGTGTGCTTGCTAGCGTAGCAAGTTACCTCGGGGAACCTGTGTGAAATTACCAAGGAATATATCTGTGAAAAGTGTTACAAGGCAAGATCAGCTTGTTCAAGCGGTTTTTGTTGGTGTACTGTGCGGTGTATTAGATTCATCAGCGCCGATCGAGGGACACCGATCCATTTCCTCGGCTCTGATTCTTCCATTTTGCGGTAAGTACTGTATTTATATATATATATATATATATATATATATATATATATATATATATATATATATATATATATATATATATATATATATATATGAGGTATAAGTGAACGTTTATCCCGAATATACGTGTTCTTCATTAAGCACGGTGTCGTTGTACCTTGCTGTATGCGATGTTTATGTATATGCATGAAGTGCATGCCGGTTTGTGCAAGCACCTGCAAGTGCCGTATACTATCATTATGCCTAATGTCGCACATGCGTCTATGCATCATACGCTGGTGACTTTATGTGACCTCTATTCAGAGCATGGTTCAAAATATATACATCAATAATGGTTACATGCTTCATCTAGCCAGAAAATTTGGCTGAAAGCACACGATAAGCCGTGCACGTGGGTATATTTCGATGGCTGCGCGTTGATGCCATCCATGTGATTTTGTTAAAGCTATATTTATGCTAAAATTGAGTTTTATGAGTCATTGCTTTAATTTTCCCTCACTATGTATAAATATTTCTTTCAGGTGGTGAACAAGGATATGTGCAAACACATTTCACATCTCAAGATATATTCGAACGACATCTGCTACGAGAATTCAAATAAATGCAGTTGTTTCACCATCATGCTGCTTTGGCTATGATTAGTTGACTGGACCAGCAGGTCCTGTGGTCGATGAAAGTAGGAACCAGCTAAATGACATGAAGTCGGAGCCAGTGCGACATCTGTCCAGATTGAAATTTGATTGATGTGAAGATTGATACTCGAATACTGGTATTTTCAGTTTAAAATGTTTCCATTCCAGCTGGAAGGAATTTCCAATTACATAGTCCAGTTGGAAATGAAACATTTTCTCCTGGGGCACTAACCAAGTGATCCCACTTCCAGAGTGGTTCCACTTGCCAAGTGGTCCCACTTCCCTAGTGGAACCACTTGAAGTGGTTTTTTGACCCTGGACTACAAGTGGAACCACTTGACAAGTGGTTCTACTTCCCAAGTGGTTGCACTTGTGATCCAGGTTCAATAAACCACTTCAAGTGGTTCCACTTGCAGCAAAGTTTCGCCTGGGATGATGATGATAATTTTCGGTCTGCGACACATGGCAAACCTCGATCACAACAGCTCTGCTGTAAAGGAAGAGACTGCACTGAAGGCTAAACTGGACGCCAGCAGACCCTTGAATACTGTGAGAGAATCCATCTCCTGGGTAGAGCAAAGTCTCATTGATATTTTATACTAATTTTATCGCAATGCACTACGTGCCGACTTATGGGCGGCTACGCATTCACTGTGGGTCCCGCTGGTTTGAAAACGTACTTTAAAAAAAATTCCCTGACCTGCGACAGGCCATTCAGTGTAGCGTTGCCATTACGCTTTCGCGCTGCTCAGCTCGAGAGCGCGGTTTCTGTTCCCGGCCACTGCGTCCTCGTTAACATGAGGAGTGAAATGCAAAAATGTCGTCCTTGTGTATAGGTCTTGGTGTAGTTCTAAATCCTGCATTTAATGCAACTCCACTACAGTGAAACCTGAGGCGTAGCACGGGCAACCCAGCGATTTCCTTGGCGCTTCCCACCACCTCGGCCATCGCGCGCTTGCAGAGGCGGTGGCGCCCTCTCTTGGGTGACGCGGGTATCGCCGTGTATGTAGATCTAGGTGCTCCTTTGACGGGACGAATATTTTCGTACTGGAGCTCGAATGCTCCAAGCGGCGGGCATTATTTGCACGAATGGTCGAAATACGTTAACGGATTGATTACGAGTATTCAATAATTACTTTTAATAACTACTTCACCATACACGTTGCAATTTACGAATCGTAGCCAGTGAGTTCGGCAGGCGCATCCACTTCGAGCGAATTTTCAATTTGACGCCAGTTTTGAGATAAGCGTTCCCAAATTGTGCGATATATGCGTTCCGGTTACTTTTTCTGCAGCGATCCACAAAACTACAGCTTCGTCATTTTGAGGTTCATTAACACGCTTCGCTATACTGAGGTTCCAAATAAATGGTGTTCTATGGACATAATGTCGTGAAAAGTGGGCGTAGAATCGAAATGTGCGTGGCATGATATGAGTGTGTCACAAACATAAATGTCAGGTCACGACGTGAACATCGTGTGATGCATGTCATGTGTGTCACGACATCCCTGACACTGTCTTGGTGCTCTCGCGGCCGATTCGTTAACTTCATATATGTGAAAACTGTCATGGCATGACGTGAGTCTAGGACGAATTACTAACAGGTCATGTTTACCGTTGCTGTTTTACTACTGACGCAAGCCGCTAATAAATGAAACCAGTATGACGTCTTCAAAAAGGACATCCGTTGAATATGGTAGCAAATTGTTATACAGGAGCACACAGTATAAAAAAAGCTGTTGGTGCCTTAAACCAGAAAACATAATATGACCAATATACGGAATACAAGACAGAAAAATAGTCATGCGTTGACGCGCTATGCACTGACGTTGAACAACTCCGACATATCATCATCATCATCATCAACTTGACTACGCCCACTGCAGGGCAAAAGCCAATCCCATGTTACGCCAATCAACTCGGTCCTGTGCTTGATGCGGCTAGGTTATCTCCGCAAGCTTCTTAATCTCAGTGCGTGCTTGGATTCTGTTGGAATCCAGTCAGTTACTCCTAATGGCCAACGGTTATCTTGCCTTCGCGCTGCATGTCTGGCCCGTGCCTATTTCTTCTTCTTAATTTGGACTACGATGTCCTTAACACCCGTTTGTTCCGTGACTCACTCTGCTCTCTTCTTGTCCCTTAAGGTTACACATATCATTTTCCTTTCCATTTCTCGCTGCGTCGCCCTCAATTTAAGGTGAGCCCTCTATGTAAGCCTCCAGGCTTCTGCTCCGTAGGTAAGTACCGGTAAGATGCAGCTGTTATATACGTTCCTCTTGAGGGATAGCGGTGAACTAGCATTCATGATTTGAAAGTGCCTGCCAAATGCACTGCACCTCATTCTTATTCTTCTAGTTACTTCATTCTCGTGGTTCGGCTCTATACGGCCACTACCTGTCCTAAGTGGATGTATTCCTTTACCCTTTCAAATGCTTCGCCACCTATTTCAAAGCTGTTCTATTCTGAGACTCTTGCACGTTACTTTAGTTTCCTGCATATCAATTTTCAGACCAACCATTCTGCTTTCCTTGTCTAGTTCAGTAGCCGTGATCTGCAATTCTTCCCCTGATCTATTCATCAAGGCAGTGCCATCACTGCGCCGTATCAGGAGCATGCAAATGAGTATGTAATGCTATGACGTCAAGATAACTTCAACATATACATTTGAAATGAACAAAAAGCTTTTTGAAATGAACGTCAAAGCCATGCCTGTTCCGAATTATCGCTACCTGGTAGCCTAATCCTTGTCGGCAGTAATTTGCTGTTAGTCTTCGCAAGAGCTTTCGCGAAGGAACAGGCCTTTTGCCAATACAAATACAGCTGCCGAATGCAAAGGTACAAGGAGTGTTCTCACTTCAAACACTTACGTGACGAGAAGCGCGTACAACACCGGAAGGAACAGGAGTGCTACCACAGGTGCCACGGTGACGCGATTGAGGCCGTTCCACATGACATGAAATCCGTACGCGTAAGAGTGACCCGTGAAGCTCACCAGGCTGATGGAGGATAGCGAACTTGCCACGAGCGACGCTGCCAGGGGAAACGAACGTAGCGCCCTGCTACCCAGGAACATTTTGGTCGTCGTGTCGGCGGCGCGTGCCTTGCGCCACAGCCCGAGGCCAAAATTGAGCGCCATGAGCGCGGCAAAGATCGCGTGCTCTGTTCCGATCCTGTCTAACGGTCACTACTGCTGCACCGCGCGAACGGTACTGGAGACGGTGCCCGCGAACAATCGTGTGCTTACAGTGGTGTTCCCAGGATAAAAGCGGTTCTCCCTCAGTTGTAGAGTTCTTTAGTTACAGATCAAAGGGTAGTCGGCTCACCAACACGGTGCGATGTGTCTTTAAAGCGTTAGACGCACTTATTCGGGTTGAAGCCAACCTTGTCTTTGTTAGCAGCTTTCGTAACTGAGCCGTGAGTGAGAACAACACCCACAAACCCTCACCCCGTAGCGTCGTCGTTGTCTCCGGAAGCAATCGGCCAGCTACGGTTGCATCAAGAGGGACAGGGCGTTGGCTGTAAGCTTACTGGCATAGCCGGCTCTAACGTCACGAGTTGCAAACTTGCGACTATTTCTCGCAGCTGCGTCTATCCGCGCATTCGTGAGCCTAATCTCCGAGCGCTATCCATAGGACTACTGAGTATTGTAGTTAGCGCTTGATAAAATACGTAATGCTGAGCAAGAAAGCTGTGACAAATGGGGTCGTCGGTGTCCTACTGGTTGGCGTGCCGCGTTTCGTAAAGGTCGTACACACAGGATGTCGAAAATGGGACAGGTAACGCGACACCTGTGAGTTCTCGCAAAACTGAAACAAAAGTAGGCCAATTTTTGAGCGCGCTTCTAACACCGCCCTGACTTGCCATATTTTACTGCCACGGTGCGTACGTCCGCGCCGGTTCGATACGTGGGCGTGTGCGTGACTCAATAATTTGTGGGATTATACGTGCCAAAACCATCATATGATTTTGAGGCATGCCTTAGTAGAGAGCCCTGGAAATTTAGACCATCTGGTGCTCACTACGTGCACTGATGTCGCACAGTACACGGGCCTTGATAGGCTATTTTACGGATGGGTTTCGGTGCCGCCATATTGGGCTGTTAACCTAGCCGTTTTGTATCTTTAACAACTAAACGAACATTGCTACGTTGGACGTGTACGCATGAAAATGGTTGGGCTGGTGTATAGGACGTTTCATGACGTTGTCAAGTCACGCCGTGATATACAAACCTAAGAAAACATCTTGTTTAACCCTCCAAAGGGGTGGCGATTATAGGTCTTGCGTAAAATTGTCTGTAGCATTTCGCCTCCATCGAAATGCGACTGCCACAGCCGGGATCAAACCCGTGACTTTCGGGTCAACAGCCTAGCACCGTAAGCACCATTCCATAGCGGCGGACGTGTGTGCGCGACTTAGCGAAAGTCATGTAACGAAGAAATGTGGAACGCCTGCGTTGCAGTAGTAGTAAACAACTTTATTAGGAAAGCCGTCGGTTTCCTAAGCGGAGATGGCTGTCAGGCCGTGCCTGGTTGCCACCTCGTCAGCGCGTTTGATGGCCCGGAGCTGGGTGTCCAGGCTTGTGGTCGTGAGGGTTCTCTCCCAGGCCTCACTTGACGGTGACTGTCCTAGGAGGTCTGGTGGGGGAGGGTCCTTGCTGCATCCCCAGATGATGTGGTCCAGGGTCGCGGTCTGTGTCTTGCAAAGCGTGCAAGTAGATGTGAAGAGAGCTGGGTAGATGTGTCGGTAGATGTACGGGGAAGGAAATGAATGGGTTTGTAGCCGGCGCCAAGTGATTTGTTGAGCTTTGTTTAGTTGCGGGTGCGGGGGTGGTTTGGTTTGCCTTGTTAGCTTGTAGTGCTGCGTGATGTCGTGAAAGGTGAGCAGTGGTTTGTTCACTTCTTCATCGTGGTCCGAAGTCTGGCCCACCGCTCGGCGTACGAGTCCTCGAGCTTGTCTGTGGGCGGCTTCGTTACCCGGGTTGCCTGCGTGCGCTGGGACCCAGACGAGTTGAATGAAACTGGGATCTGCATCGTCGGCGTTGCTGGCGGCGGTGTTGCCTGAGGTGTTGCATGCCACGTGGGGCAAATGGCGGAGGATGCGTGCCGTGGTTGGGGAGACCGTGCCACGTGCAAATCGGATGATGGCAGATTTAGAGTCACTGATGATTGTTTCGAATCCGGCCATTGCGGCAAGGGCTATGGCGGCTTCCTCGGCCTCGGTTGGGTCTTGTGTGCGTATGGAACCGGCGCATATCGTGGAGGGCTCTTTATCGACTGGGGTGCGTTTCGCCGATACATTGATTGCATATGCATGTCTGGGGGCTGCGTATCTTGCCGCGTCGACGTGAGCAGCCTTTGTGTCCGTATCGTAAGCGCTGTGAAGGTTTCTGGCGCGGGCCGATCGTCTGCCGTCGTGAATGCCGGCCAGCATGTTCTTCGGCAACGGCTGCACGATGAAGCGTTTTCTGAGCAGGGGTGGTAGCGAAATCAAGTCTGGTCCACTTGGTGATGAGGGGATGCCGATACGTTGGAGTATCCATCTTCCGGTCTTACTGCCCCGCAATCGTTCGATTTGTGCAGTTCGGTGAGCTTCGATAAGTTCTTCTAGCGTGTTGTGAATTCCTAGGCTGAAAAGGTGCGTTGTCGATGTGGTGCGGGAGAGGCCCAGGGTGATCTTGTGGACTGTGCGTATAAGTCTGTCTACTTTTTCTTTTTCGGCCTTGAGGAGTCGTAAGTACGGTAAAGCGTAAGTGATCCTTGTGGTTACGAAGGCGTTTAACAGTTGGAGAAGTTCCTTTTCTTTCATGCCATTTTTCCGCGCAGAGATTCTTGCTAAAAGCCGGGCAGTCTGAGTGATGGTGACCGCAAGCCTCTCCAGTGCGATGGTATTGCTCCTTCCAGTTTGTACGTGGAGGCCGAGAACGCGCATGTGCTGCACTACCGGTATTTCGGATCCGGCGATCCTGATAGTGATGGTTGGGGGTGGCGGGTTTAACCTTACGGTAGTCGGGAGGGCGGAGAAGAAGGAGTTCGGATTTCTCCACTGAGCACTCGAGACCAGCTCGTGCGACGTATTCGGCCACAGTGTCCACGGCCCGTTGCAGTACCTCCTCGATCTGTCCGTCGGAGCCGGTAGTAGTCCACACCGTCACGTCGTCCGCGTATAAGGTGTGTCGGATGTTGGGGATGCGGTCTAGAGACTCTGGGAGTTGGTTCATTACAATGTTAAAGAGGAAAGGCGAAAGAACGGCTCCTGTGGCGTGCCTTTGTTGGATAAGGCAAGTGTCTTCGTGGCATTGCTGTCATTGAGGGAAAGTTCCACAGTGCGGCCGTGTAGGAAGGAGCACACGTAGTTGTAAGTACGTTCCCCAGGGTTTGTCGCAGCCAAGTGTTGTGCTATCGCTTCATGTGTCACGTTATCGAAAGCCTTGCGCAGGTCTATGCCTAGCAATGCCCGCGTGCCTGCACGCACGGGGTCTTTCAATAGATCGTGGTGGATTTGTACCAGGGCGTCTTGAGTAGATAAGTGGGCGCGAAAACCGAGCATGGTTGGCGGGAAAAGGTCTTGCTCTTCCGCGAGTGCTTCTAGGCGCGCCAGGACCACAGGCTCAAAGAGTTTACCGAGGCATGACGTTAACGAGATTGGGCGAAGATTGGATACATCAGTCTTTTTTCCGGGCTTTGGTATGAACACTATTTTCGCGTGCTTCCATTCTTCTGGTATACTGTCGGCATGCCAGCAGTCGTTGAAATATTCAGTGAGGGCAGTTACTGACTTGAGTCTAGGTTGCGGATTGTTTTGTTGGATATTCCGTCTGGACCTGGTGCCGAAGTTGTGCGAAGCTTGAGAATGGCTGCATACACTTCGGCTTCTGTAATGTCGGCATCGAGAGTTGGGTTTGGTTTCCCTTCATAAGGTGGTAGTGGTGGCGCTGGTTGGTGGGCGTGGTTGATGTATTTGTCCGCCAGTGCAGTTAGCAGGTCTTCGTCTGATCCGGGGTGTTTGTGGACGAGGCGTTGAAGTCTGTGTCGCGCGGCTGCTTTTGAGTTGTCAGGATCGAGTAAGTGGCGTAACAGGTGCCACGTTTCTTATTGCCTAGCTGTCCATTGAGTCCGCTGCACAGCTGGCCCCATTGCTGGCGGGCTAGGTAGGTACTGTGGCGCTCAATTTCATAAGAAAGGGACTGCATGCGGCGACGCAATTTCTTATTGTGGCGTTGCTTCTGCCATCTGCGCAGCAGGCTTGCGTGTGCGTCCCACATGTGGAGGAGACGAGAGTCTGTGGCAGGTGTTTCGTCTGCTGCCCTGCTTTCGCGCGTTGTGCGTCGAACGTGGTCGTTTAGTGAGGCTGTCCATTCCTTGAGGTTCGTTATGCTGTCTGGGGCTTCACTTTCACGGACTTCTCTAAATTTGGGCCACTCCGTGATTCGAGCGATTGCGTTGGCTGCTTTCTTGCCAGCTGATGTCTGGGCCTGGACGGCAATTATGTAGTGGTCACTACCAGTTAGTTGACAGGTGTTCTCCCACCTGGCCTGCGCAATATTCTTGCAGTATGCGAGGTCGGGCGACGTGTCCCTACACACGCTGTTTCCTATGCGGGTTGGCGACTGCTGTGGGTCATTTAGTAGTGTGAGATGGAGGTCCTGGCTGAGTAGCCATAGTTTTTTGCCTCTTTTGTTCACTTGCGGGTAGCCCCAATCAGGGTGCCTGGCGTTAAAATCTCCCAGTATAAGCAGTTGTGCGCCTCGGGCGAGCGATGTGGTTTTCCGGAAGAGCAGGTGGAAGTCATCGGCCCGCGCCCGGGGCGCGCAGTATACGTTGAGGACAAAGAGTGGCTGATGCGAACGTTTTCGCGGAAGAATCTCCACGACTGTGTGTGGAATGTCTGGGAATTCTAAATCGTGTTGCTTTGCCGTGAGGCTCTTGTGGACGAGCGTGCCCGTACTTGGAGCTTCTTGGTTGTGCTGGTCGGTGAATTGTTGGTAACCGATGTAGCCGGGGAGTGAGACAACAGCTGTTGTTTCTTGTAGTGCAATGACGTCTGGAGGCGTTTGGGTATTTGCAAGTCGTGTTTCTTGTACGAGTAGCTGCAGGTGGTCTCTTCTTGCGGAAGCCCCTGCAGTTCCACTGCCATATAGTCAAGTGGGTGCTGGCCATGATGAATCAGTGGGAGCATTACTTATGGGCGTTGTGGGTCCGCTGTACTGGGCTGAAGAGTGAGAGGACACTCGGTTGCGTGTGCTTGCGGTGTTGTTTACGGTGGTTTCCATGTCTGCGAGTCGTGTCTCCATGTTCGTTAGGCGTGAGTCTACGGATGCGAAGGCTTCTGTTACGGCGGCGCGAACGGCGTCTGCAACCGTGGCATGGACCGTCGTGCGGAGGGCTTCGGCAACGGATGCGTTGACCGTTTGATTTATTCTCGCCGTCGTGTCCTCTTCGGATCGCAGCGTTTCCGTGGAAGTCGTTGCTTTACGTTTGGCTGCTGCGGCGGGTTGGGGCTGTGGGGTTGGCTGATGCAAGTTCTGGCTGGCCTTTGACAGTCTGTTTTCTAGGGAGCGGTTCTGCGCAAGCAGCGTTTCGATCTGAGCTTGTTGCGTCGCCATTTGAGACTTTAACGCAGAGATTGTTTGGGAAAGTTCCTTTACGAGCGAGTCTTGCGTTGAGTCGCACGAGTTCTTCGACGGTTGCGGGAGAGATGATGGGACCGGAGACAGTGGGCCTTGCGCCCATGCCACACTAGAGGGGCTCGGTGATGTTTTCGATGAATCAGTATGCCGGATGCGACTGGATGATCGGGTTTTTGATCTGAGCGTTGAGTGCGGGGTTGCTTGACGCTTGCGGGATCGTGACCTCTACTGGCTCTCCTGTCTTGTCGGCGTTTGTGATGTCCCGAGACTGGGGTAGTGGCACTCGTCCAAGGAAGGTGGGCTATCGTTATTCAAGATTGGCTGCTTCGTTTGCGACTGGGATTGTAGCGTGTTTTCCTCTTGTGCTGCGTTTGTGAGTACCGGTTTTTTTGCGAAGGGCGGTT